>NC_139943.1:23225184-23305184 GCF_963454915.1 Gymnoscopelus microlampas
GATGGCCGCCAACACTGTTTTTGCATTTCTGCATATCTTTTAATTATTTGAGGTCAATCACCAAATAGCACTCCCATAGTATGTTTTTGAACATTTTAAAACAGGAGTTACCATTTCTAACCATCTAAATCTAAATTAAAACATTTCAAAAACACGCCATACAACTGTGCTCACAGTCAAACTCAACGACAAAATCTCATGACTTCTGAACATGTATAAATGTTTTCCCATCTAGTTCTGTGTCTTCCTCTGTGACTCCAGCCACCCGCATGTCGTCTCTCACTGCATCCTTAAACCACCGCTTTGGCATTTGGCCTTTCGTCAGTGCCACCGTTTCCAAGCCGTACAGCCTCATGGCTGGTCCCCCTACCGTCCTATACATCTTCCCTCTCACTGGTATCCTTCTGTTACAAATAACTCCTGCATACAGAAAAACATCACATGGATGCACCTGGGACATATCAGTGTTGTAGCCTGGGGTTGATCGGTGTTTCGGGTCTCAACATGGGTGGTGGGTACGCAACATACACCCTCGCCGAGGTGACCCGGGCTGGGGTTTGTCAAGCGCCCGACTTACATCCCAGTAGCTACCCACGGTCAGTCCTCTCAGGGCAAGACAGGGCCTCTCAGGCCGCTTATCCGGGGCTACTCTGCCAGGACTGGGGGAGAGCGGAGGATATGGCATGTGGAGGGACAAGGCTCTGTGGATGGCCTCCTGGCCGGGCTCCTCCTTCGTCTCACCAGGTCCAGGACCTGAGCGTTGCACCAGACTCCCCTGTTCTAAACATTTAATTCTGGCGTGATGGTTTCTTGGGCCGTGGTGGTACTACAGGCTCCACTTGCAGCTTGCTTGAATAGCCCTCCTTAAAGGCCTCACCGTGGATTTGTTGGGCTTCCTCCTCACGGAAGACACAGGCTAGGGTGCTAACCCATATTGCTCCCGGATGCTGTCTACATTCCGGCTGTCAACCGTCTCTCCAGTGGTCACCAAACTATTCCTGGTTGTCACATAGTCTATTCCTATGAGCCACTATGCATAGAATAACACCGACACTGTCCTCCATCCGTTCCCTCAAAGTACTCCTTCCATTTTCTCAACACACTGTCTTTGGTTAATAGAATATTTCCAGCCATCCTTCATCACCTTAACCTCTTGCTCATCCTTCCCATCTCAGTACCTGTCTAAACAATTGGTGTCCAACCTTTCATACAACTTCTCATACTCTTTTCCTTAACCCTCACCACTGTTCTCTCCGCCTTACCCCTTATCTCTTTGTACTCCTCCCTACTTTCTTCATCTCTCTGGCTGCCTTTCTTATCTCCTCCCTGAGCTCCACAGAGCATTGTTCTTTCTTCATCTTCACACCTAACATCAGCTCCCAGTACCTACCACAGGACTCAAGCCATGCTACTCGATATGCTGAGTTGGCACCTTCACCGTAAATGGTAACTCCTATTTGAAAATGTTCAAAACATACTATGGGAGTGCTTTTTGGTGATTTGGTAATTTACCTCAAAGAATTATAGTCAGAATTATGCAGAAATGCAAAAACACATTTTGGCAGCCATCTTGAAAAAAATGGCTGCCATCTTTGATTTATGACTGGCCCGGTGTCCTAAATCGAAGTGTTATCTCTGAAGATGATTTGTACCAAATGTCTCGCTTGTATCACCATTTGAACAATTCTCCCAAAATATTGCTGTTAACTAGGCCACTCCCATTGAAACGCCCCCTTTTAGGCAATTAGCATGAGCACACCCACACACCTTCATATTCACATACTTGAGCAACATTTCAGCCTACTAGGACAAAAACTAGGAAGATTTGATCAACTGCTGGTGGCCATTTTGAAAAATGGCTGCCACGCCCACCAGGGTGAGAATTTGTGATGTCCCAATATCCAGTTTTGTTCCCAATATATCAATCAACACTTCTGCCAAATTTGGCGCTTTAATCGTAAAATTGAACGATTAGGCGGATTTCTTGTGCCACGCCGCCCCACTAATGCAGCGTCCGATTGCGGTGAAACTTTGAACACACATTCGCACTACGTTTAGGAACAAATGCCACCCTTACAGCATTGCCCTATTATAGCGCCACCAGGTGGCTGATTTTTGCAAAACGTTTTTCTTTATATTACTCCTACAAATGTTGTCCAAACATCACGCAAATCTGTACATATTGTCTCTTTAGTCAAGTGATCAAGACGGATCTGTCCGATCTGTCCGATTTTTCACGATCCAGCCTGATTGGCAAATACCGAACATTTCTGGCCCACACTAACCTACCTGACCTGGCGGAGACCTGTGCTCCAAGGAGCACTTTTTCTAGTTTTATATGCATCAGTTTACAATGGTACTGAAGATGTGTGTGTGTGTGTGTGTGTGTGTGTGTGTGTGTGTGTGTGTGTGTGTGTGTGTGTGTGTGTGTGTGTGTGTGTGTGTGTGTGTATGTGTGTGTGTGTGTGTGTGTGTGTGTGTGTGTGTGTGTGTGTGTGTGTGTGTGTGTGTGTGTGTGTGTGCGTGTGTGTGCGCGTGTGTGTGCGCGTGTGTGTGCGCGTGTGTGTGTGTGTGTGTGTGTGTGTGTGTGTGTGTGTGTGTGTGTGTGTGTGTGTATGTGTGTGTGTGTGTGTTTCAGCTGGAGAAGGTGTATGACCCCACCCGTGAGGAGGATGACATGGTAGAGATGGAGGAAGAGAGGCTACGTATGAGAGAACACGTTATCAACGAGGTCAGAGAGACACACTCACAGTGACGCTGTCACGCCGTCATAACTGTACATACTGTACTGTATGGACGCACCTTCATGTGTCCTCCAAGTTTTCGTGGTTGATTGTGTCATGTTATTTGAATTCGTTTTACTGTACCGGATATGGATGCACTGGCTGCTTGTCTAATTTCCTGAATTTTGTCAGTGAAGAAGGAGGCAAATTCATTGGACATTCTGGTGGATAATGGCTACTGACACCAAAGGGTTTGTTAGCTTGTCAACTGTAGTAAACAAAGCTGTGCATTAATTCAGTTTTTGGTAATGATGTCAGAGAAGACTGCCTTGCAGTTCCAAGTTATAAATGCAAAGACTCTCTTTACAGATGTCAGAGACCACCTTCACCTTAGGGGATGCAATAGCATCAATAACTTTTGTAATTGTAGAATTTAAATTATCTACAAGTCCATGACCGAGACCCAAGAGAGGGTGCGTGTGGTCTGAATAACGTCTGAATAAATATTTAATTGGTGAAGAACATGGATACTCTCCCTCTAGGCTCTGATTATTCTCTTGTTTTAACTAAGCTCTCTTCAGGTGGGGGCATTGACGGCTCTCTGAGGGTTTTGCCACTCTGTTATCTCCTCTTTTTGTTTCCTCTTGTCCTTGGCAGGGGCAACAGATGGGTGACACAGGAAGTAAAATATGTTAGAGATAAACATTTTTACTCCTGGTTTATTATGGTAAAATCCATCTGCCTTAAAAAGATGTTTGCGTTCCCAGAAAAAGTTGATATTGTCGATAAAATACACTGAATAGTCAACATGCAGTTGAGAGCCTTGTGTTCAGTGCGAACAATCTGCTGAAACTCCTCTTCTGATAGACGGTCACTGATACATGGATATTCGAAAGCTGACTGTGTTCAACAGATCAGTGAAGTGTTGTTTCTGTATTTCAGACTTGTATCTCAATATCATCATCTGCACTATGATGGTTTTCACTGTTGGATGTGCCATGATATCCAGAATAATTGTATTCATGTCACAGACGATATCAGCAGAGTCATCTGAATTTTAGGCCCAGTAGTTAGCTCTCCTTGCAGTCTTTTGCTTTCTGAATTACTCTCTGTCCTTAACCCATTAAAACCCGTAAAGCTGTGTAATTTTTGATTTTATCTATATACTGTATATATAGCACATTGGTTGGCTATTAAAACATAGCAGATATACAAGCACATAGCGCATCACTTCATGTGCTATGAGCTTGTAGATCTGCTATTTTTGAAAAATCTTGAAAATATGTGCAAATCTTTGAAGTTTGAACACATATATCTTTAAAGCGACATTTTCAATTAATTCAAATCTTTGCTTCTGGGGGTTTCTGGAACAAAATATTTTGAGATGGGGATTGGCGGCCAAAGTTTGAGAAGCACTGACATAGCAACATACGTTTTTCAGAAAACTTTTGTTTGTTGCTACAGTATGTAGATCTCCCTTTCACAGCTGTCCACTGTTGAAGAGGTACTGAAGAGGCACTATGCCTGCATGGTAGTGCATGTCCACCGGTAGCATCACAAATCTCTTTCCTCATTCCATTGATTCCATGAGGAATTTGATTAAATTATATTAGGCTTTACCCCAAAATAGTTCCAGGAAAATGGTTCCCACAGCCCTCTTGTTTCTTGGGAGTTGTGTTGGTGTTACTTAAGAGTCTTCTAGAGTCATGTTGGTGTTGTCTGTCTACCACGTACTGTCTTCTCTTGTCTGTTTGTTTTTCTCTTGTTTTACTGATGTTTATTAGTTTGAGCACTTTCTAACACTAGCCTTTTAAAATGTGATAAAATATACTGACATCCATGTTTCCATGTGTGTCCATGTCCAGGTGGATAGCAACAAAGACAGGCTGGTGTCCAAGGATGAATTCATGGCGGCCACCCAAAAGAAGGAGTTCCTGGAGCAAGAACCCTGGGAGGTGAGATTACCAAACGCTAAACACTACAAATGGGGTTTAGTTTATAAACTGTTTTATTTTTTTCGTCCAACTGTCCCTGTATGAGGGACAGGTGGTGTGCTCATATGGAACGCATTAGACACAACAAAATCATAATTTACTGTAAGAGAGGTCAATTTTAGGAATGGGAAGGAAAAAATAATACAATTGTATCTCCTCTTCTCTCCCCCTGGGTCCTCTTCTCTCCTGTCTCTTCTTACCCTTGGATGCTGAAAAATAAAATTCACCTAGACCTTGGAGCAGAATCCTACGTACACAGAGGAGGAGCTGAAGGAGTATGAGGCGCATTTGGCACAGGAGGAGAGCGAGTTGCAGCACAAAACAGCGGAGCTGCAGAAACAGAAGGATGAGCTGCAACGACAGCAGGAATTGCTTGACTCAGAGAAGAAAGACCTGCAGCAGGTAAACACACCTGGAATCCAACAGAATCTACAAATACATCAATTTGTACAGCTGTTCCTGTCCCCAGAGCTACACACATCCTTATGTATCCTTATAATTAATATTTATGCAATAATATAATATCAATATATTGTATAAAAAAAAGTAGTGACAGGTATTTTCCCCTTAGAGATACATTCCTATAGCGCAAACTTCTGTCAGACACAACAAAAAGGTTCAAAAGAAAAAAAATTACAGTGGAATTGGATATCCAGCTTTCTGTTAATATTAATGGCAATGAATGAGTTGGTCAGCAGTTAGGGAAATCAGGTCTAGCCACCAGTCGAAAGATGGTACATTGTGGCTGGTAATTATGTCCATTTTGTCAAGTAACCATTCAACCAGTCATCATTCAGAGGTCATTCCTGGACGTTTTTTTATTTTTTATAACCCTATTTGGCTTGTGTAATTATGTATTTGGATGATGTTGACTTTTGTAATTAAGCTTAATTAATTAACCTTGGCAGCTTGTGTGGGGGGGGGGGGGGGGCTATATTTAGTTTGAAGATCTGTTCTTGTCAGCAAGCGACATGTTCGTGCTATGGAGGAATAAGTTAGGCTTTATAATGCCATTCTTCATCTTTTTCTCTCAGGCAGTACAAGAAATGGAGAAGATGAAAGCTGAGGTTAAAGGTCAGTATCGGTTTTTGCTAATGAGGATGATGATTCAACAGTGTGTGACTTTCACCATCACTTATTTATTCCCTGGCATTCAGGATGGCAATGACACGGTTGGCATTCAGTCATATGTTGTATATGGAGAAATCTACCCTCCTCTGCTTTTGATATATACTATATCAAAAGCAGAGGAGGTTAGACTGAATTAAATACATGCATTTCCTCTCGGGAAATATAGACTGTCTGACATGATAGATATTCATGTTTGATAATATCACAATTTAACAATATACATTTATTTTAAAAATGTAAAAAATAACAACGCTCATAATGGAAATCTTTCACTATTTGTCATATATAGGGCTTACGTGGTACATGAATTAATTTCTTGGTCCTCCCATGGCACATGATCAGGCAGGCACCCAACTTGCATTCAAGATAATGTTGGTATCTCTTCCTCTTGTGTTCTATGTAGAGCCAGGAGCCCCCGCAGGCGATAAAGCCCCAGCTATACCGGGAAGCAGTCAGCCTATGTCTCCTGATCACCAGCAACCAAATGCACCAGTGTCCGTGCACTCTTAGCAGGTCCTGTTTGTGGATGGATGGGAGTGTGTGTCTGTGTGTGTCTGTGTGTGTGTGTGTGTGTGTGTGTGTGTGTGTGTGTGTGTGTGTGTGTGTGTGTGTGTGTGTGTGTGTGTGTGTGTGTGTGTGTGTGTGTGTGTGTGTGTGTGTGTGTGTGTGTGTGTGTGTGTGTGTGTGTGTGTTTACAGGGCATGAGTCTGTTGTTTGAGAGGGTATACTATACAGTACATTCCTAAATTCCTCTTCATACCCTTCTCCAGCTCACCAATGCAGTTACATAATCAAGAGTTCAAATTATCACCGGTCCATTCCACCCCAATAGCTATTAGTTTTTGTCATTGTTCCTTTTTCGTCCCCAACAGGGGCTCTGTTCTGCACTTGGAATTCATTTAGGGGGACATTGAAAGGGCATTTTTCTTCATACAGTAAATCAATGTTGTGTTTTAATATGCCCTATCCTAGAGCTTCTTTTTACTGTTGGAGAGATTGGTATTTCTGTTTGTGTATGTATAGAATTGATGTTTATCTCACCTGAAGTGTCTTGTTAACGGGTATGTAGGAAAAAAATATTTTAAAAAGAACAGAATCCTGCATGCTGTTCACTTGTACTGTAGGCTATACTTTAATAGGCACATTTCAGTCACAAGACATTCAATCAGCCAAGAGTTCAAGCTCAGACCAAAATGTTGTGCTTATACTACAGTATACTACAGGGATGATGCAGATTATGATTCCATTGGAATTTTTGCATGGGTTTTGGATATTTTTTGTTGCTTTGTAGCAATCAAACGATTATGATATTAATGTTTTGCTCAACAAAATGCCACAATGTGTTTATGATTTTTGACACAGGACATTAATGTTTAAAAAAGTAAGTAAAGGCTTCAGCATTCACTGTTGAGATGTTAATGGGTATAATGTTTCTAATAGAACAACATGTTAAACTGTCTTAGGCTTATGTTAACCACAGACCATACTAAATCAAAACCCTATGGCAAAAAGCGTTGGAAAATATGTTTTAGGACTGCGAACTGTATCAATTTATTAAAATATAGCCCACAATACAAGTGAACACATTGCATGAATTAAAACTTGATAAATGAATGTCAGCCATGTGACTGCAGAGATAATGCACTGCAGATAGGTTATGAATGAAAAAGCACTATACTCATGAGTTTTCATGTTGTTACAGAAGATTGCACCTATTCATAAAACAAGAAACACTGTATTCATAAAATAAATGAAAAGATATTTTGACCACTAAATGTAATTTTCTGTAATTTTTCTTGATTTACATTTCATCATGGTGGTAGTAATTTTTGCTTCTTCATATATTGATACTGACAGTAAATTAAATTACTCCCAATTAGCTGGACTTTGTACCCACTGTACTACTGTTCATTCCTTTGTTAAAGTTTCCCTTTTGAAGCACACATTTTTTCAAAGTGGGTGTTCCACCAGCAGCCAGTGTTAAGTGAAAAAGAAAAGAAAACATAACTAATTCATATGTTTATTGTGCCAGTTTAACAACTTTCAACCTGGTGTCTGTCAGGTCTATCTACAAGCTCACAATGGGTTGTGATGTGATGCCTTGTGTCCCTGTAGATTAAGCCTAGCCTTGTCAGCATTTCTTTGGAAGTGGAGTGATGAAGATACAATATGTGGGTTTACAGTCAAATCCAGACCCTGTTTAAATGTTTTATTTAATGAGTGTATGGGTTCAGAAGCAGCTATGTGTGTTCATTAAAGTATGTATGTGTGTTCTTGACTCATTTGGAAACCGAAGGGAGTTATTTCAGAGACAAGTTGACATGGTAATAAAGAACTCATTCATTTATCTGGGTGGAGGAGGGCCCACATATGGTCACATTATCAGGGGCCCCTGCAAGTTCCCCAGCTGGAACCCCTTGGATCCTCCATAGATTACAGACACACCTAAGCATATTCACAGCAGAAAAGTTGCATTTATTTGTCTTGATAAAATTCAATTGCAATATTCAATACTTTGATTTATTTTTTAAAGTTCCAATATGACATTGTTCTCGCAGAGCAGTTCATCTACACCCCCACAACTTACCGTGTAAAATCCATAATGCTGTATATGGTTTGAATGAGGATATTAAAAGATGACAACGAGAACGCATGGTGGATTCATCTGTCTTTTATCATACATAAGCTACAGGTTCATACATTTATAATATGTCACTCGTCATTTATGTCGTTTATAAAGAATCACTTAAGTGTTTTGCTTTTAAACATACTAGTGCAGTGTGCGTTTGGGGCCTGGCCACAATTTGGTATGTGTGTGCATTCAGAGCAAGATAATGTGTAGGGCTGCAACTATCCATTATTTTCTTAGTGATTCTTCTATCGATAACCATTTTGATTAAGGATTTTTTTTAACAGTTTATATATCAACAAATCATTAAAGTCTACCATGTCAGCCCTGACAAAAAGTAATTTCGTAATTTAAAACAAAATGTGGACGCCAGAGAGTTAACCACATAAGAATTATTTTATACACCACACAATGGTATCATGCAAATATTGTCAAAATAGCACATCTACAAGGTTATATATGTTTTATTTATATCAATGAATCGATATGAAAAAGATTGTAATTAATTTGTATAATCAATTAAATCGATTCGTTCAACTAACAATTGCAACCCTACAGCGTAGTACAGTAGTTCATGAGATCAACTGTGGACAGACACACACTCTAAGATAATGAAGCAAAACTTCATCTTAATTAAAAGAATATTTAACACAGTGATTTGTAACTTCATATCAAATGTTTAAGGTTATCAGTTGAGTTTTCAAAATGATTGAAATCTATTTGTTAAATAATAATAAAAAACATTAAAATTACATGAAGTTCCTTTCATTTTCTCAAGAATATATACTGTAGTGTACAGTAAATGTCACACAACCTCCAAACTGTAAATCATTTTATGAAAACACGTCATACTATGTACAGTATTTAGGGAGGACATTTCATTTGCGTCCATAAGAGTCTTGGAAGCGTTCGATGAGATAGGCGCCTGCCTTAACAGGAGGGTACTTATCAGAGCCATCGCAACATGTGATCAGAGCCTCGTCATCTGGTTGAACAAAGAACGCCAGAGAATGACGTGTGCTGGAGTCACCAGGTGGCGGCATCAAAACCTTATGAACCTGTAGAGAGGAAGAAACAACAGTATTAAGTTGTATGTATTTCTCTTAATTTAAGACACGATTAAACATATATAGCAGAGAAATAAAATCAGTACATAAAAAAAAGAGGAGGAATGCTTCACCTGTAGTTACAGGCAGAGAAAAAAGGAACATAACTATAGTTTAAGCTAAATGTTTTAATAATTGATTAGTATGATCACACATTGCTTAAGGTTGGGCAACAGAGGTGTGAACCCTATCTGAAAAAGCACAAAATAACAAAGAGAAATGAATGGGATTTGACCAAAACTTTGAAATCCTGAAAATGAATGAGTGCTAAAATCACATCCCTGAAAATAACAATAGATAATGAAGTCATCTCGCAGATTAGCCGTTTCATATACCAGAAGAAATATTTACAGTAGGTCCTATACGTTTGTAGGAGATTGAGGGTCAGATCGTGAGGTTCAAACATGTAAACTCACAGCAGAGATAAATGTGTCGCTCGTCCATCGCTGCATCAGATCTGCAATGTTAAGGAGCACTGTGCCGGGGATGCTGGGAGCGGAGATGTAGTCCCCTGACCGACCCAGGACCTATGTGAGTATGGGCAAGAGGTCACACCGTGAATATAATGTCCAGTTTAGCATGAATTAACACTTTGTCTTGCAGTGAGGCTGGAGCCAGCCTGGAAGCACAGACAATTGCCAAGGGAGCTGGAAGGCCATTCTCTCAGTGATTAGTTAATGGTAGCAGACAAGCCTGTTGTGCTGCAGAGTCTATAGAGATCATTTGACTATTGTCATTTGTCAGTGCTTTTATAGCTCATTTGTGTGTGTCTGTGTGTTGCTGAAAAAGAGCAGATCCTCTTATAGATGGCTACTTCTTTCAGAGGCACACCGTAAAAAGTAAATAGATCTACATCGACACGTTGCGAGTTTGTAGATTGGCTATTTGAACTATTTG
This sequence comes from Gymnoscopelus microlampas, assembly GCF_963454915.1. Lineage (NCBI taxonomy): Eukaryota > Metazoa > Chordata > Actinopteri > Myctophiformes > Myctophidae > Gymnoscopelus > Gymnoscopelus microlampas. The sequence continues at coordinate 23,235,665 of NC_139943.1, forward strand.
AAAGGTTTTTAAAAATAGTAAAACATGGCAAAGAAGTTTAGCAATAATGGATAATGGGTAAGGCACCGAAGATAGGGCCCGATGTTAGTTACCTGCAGTCCTCCCTCCTGGCTCTGAAACACCAGTGTGATGCTCCCATAATCAGAATGTTCTCCGCACCGTAGCTGCCCCTCCTTCACCTTGCCACTGTCCACCGGGGGATAGTAGAGGGATCTGAGAGTTGAGCCATTCTCATCACCTGTAGGACAAATCGTGAAAAATCGTGAAAATGTGTGCAAATCTTTGAATCTGTATATTTTTAAAGCGAACATTTTTAACTAAAATCTTTGCCTCTGGGGGTCCCTGGAACAAAAATATTTTGATGGGGATCGGCGGCCAAATACATATAATTTTGGGGGTCCTTGACATGAAAAAGATTGAGCACCACTGATATAGAAACATACGTATTTCAGAATACTGTTGAGATTTAGGAGACATGTAGAATCGGCTTCACACTCACAGCAGAGATAAATGTGTCGCTCCCCTGTAAAGTGAAGCTGGGGACCCCCTGGAACCCTCTCAAGGACCCCTGGAGGTCCCCGGACCTCACTTTGAGAACCACTACAATAGATTACCTACTCCCTATTAATGAGTGAGCTTTGAGGAAGACCGCTGGCTGCAGCTCCAGACTGAGAGCAATCACCCTGAGCACCCTGAGACACAGCATCTTACAGCGCAGGAAGAATTCTGTCTGCACCTCTCGAAACCCTGACAGAACACCACACGACGGCCACCTCTACAATGGAAGGGAAAGTTGACGGTTACAATATAATTACAATAGGCAATCCATAGAACAGAATAGATCAAGCTTTTAAACCATATGTTGTAATTTACTGTCAGTCAAAGCAGACAATGTCTATCACAAGAGCTGTAATCATAAAGAGACAATAAATACCTTTACAGATCAAGACTCATATCTTATATTGCAGTACAAACTTTATAGATGTTAAAAGCGAAGTCAGAAGGTTGACTGCATGAAATGTATTGAGCCAGAAGTTAAGAGTCCTCACTATGTCTGGGTGCAGACACGCAGTATTGAAGGCTTCCTTTAGGTCCCCTGGTCGTTTTGGGTTCAGCCTGTGTATAGAGTCATTCATTGTAAATGCATCGTCTGTTACAGAGGACAAGTAGTACATTTTGTTTAAGGTTCTTAAAAACCTACTAAGAGGCAGTATAGCTGTCTGTGTGTCTGTCCGTAGCTAATACTACTAGGTTGATCAGTGCCATATTGCTGGTGCAAACATTTTTCAAATAAGTCAACAACCGTCTTTGTCTTTTTTTTATCAAGCAATTGTCCCTCCAGGGTATGGGATAAGGGTTACTAGCAATGCTCCTGTCCCTCTGGCTTATGGGATGTACTTGCAAGATTAACACTATATACACATATATAAACATGACAACATAGCCCCAAACTGCAAGTCTTAAAGACCTAATGAACTGCAAAATATGTTTTTCACACCTTTAGAGCATATCGGTGGCCATAATGACGGGTTTCTTAACAAAAGATGCCAAAACATGGTTACATAAGTTACATAATTAAAGAAATCAAATGTAAAACCTTTCAGTTTCTGATGAAACCCAGCCGTGATTCATGTTGTTGGAAAAGCTACCCCTGCTAAAGGGCAACTTCAATTCATCTGACTGCAGAAAGAACTTCTTGGAAATGTCCATAACATTGTTCACCTGGAAAAACCAAGAGACACACATAGAGAAGAGGTATTAGTCCTCATCAATAAGAAACAACAACATAATTAAATTGTAATCAAATGATATAAGGAACATTTATGTTATTGACTAACAAAAACATTCAATATAAAATAGGGGTGACTGGGGAAGTTACAACTAACGGTTGCAACAAGTCTCCTCCAAACAGAAATATCATATAGGTACAGTGATGAGTCGCTTAGACCCTCCCCCATCAGAAGACAAATGTATTATTCTGAAGAATCATTGTTTTGTTTATCTTTGTGACATGGTTTTGTGTGAAGGTCAGTGTGTCTAGCTAGCACATGGTGTTCCAAGTTAAGCTGCCATATCAAAACAATTACTCATCAGTATTTTTCAACATAAACAAGTGAAGTCATTGTCAGTCATGTCCGATCAACATGAATTGATTGAACTGTATATTTTTTTTATATGTACCTTTAGTTTTTACCATGTTGTATTGTAATCTCTCAAAACAGATTCAGAGCTCCACAGTTGATTCAAATGATCCCCCCCCTTTTTTTTGCTGATGGGTTCCCAGATTGGTTGTATTGTGGCTTGTAAAGATGTTCAATGTTTACATGGACCACAATGATGGTCACAGAGCTTGCTAAAGGTAGCTTTTGTAAAAGGTTAAATCACTATATTCTGTTTGCTATAGATTGTTTGTTCAATAACATGGGTCCCCCCCACCTCTTTAATAAACAGAAAATACATTTTCAGGTGGGTTGCAATGCAGATTTTCAACCAATCAGGGGAGTAGGCCTACCCAGGCCATTTATCAGCTTCAATTTTATATTGTTCCAGTTAAAATCTTGTCTACTCATTTCTTTGTGTCATCACTTCCAATTTCACTTTATCCTGTGACCTGTATCCTGTATGAGTTCTCTCTCCTATCTCTCTCCTGATTGGATAAGATTGGTATCCTGACCTGAAAATGCATTTTCTGTTCATTAAAGAGCTAGAGAGACAGTAGCCATGGTTCACATGACGCTCAGTTACTGTCTACCTGTTACTGAACGCTCTAGTATAGTTGCTATGGATACAGGATAGGTGGGCACTAATGTCAAAAATATATAATAATTGAAATATGGTCTTAAGTAATGTAAAGTATGTATGATGTGAACATGCATGGTACATCATTATCAGACTTTATTTTATCCTTCAACTTGTTTATGCCCCAAAATGACATACATGGATATACAGGTTTTGTAGAAATTGTAGAAATATTAGACCTTAATTGTCATGTATACTTTAAGGCCATTTTCTTCCCCCCCCCCCCCCCTCCCTTTTTTTTTGTTTTACATTTTGGACAAAATAGCCCTTAGTGTCCTTAGTGCCCACTCTATAGTAATGATTAATATAGGAATATCACTCCCTTACTACCCTCCCTTGGTTGGTTCTACACAGGTGCAAACTGCAGCTCTTTTCCTCAGCAGTCTGGATGGCTGGTGACGCGAGGTTACTTTCGCTCCACCACATTTCACCGAGAGAGAGACCGCGCGGAACTTTGAACACAGTCTATGGTACCGAGGCACACGCCCTAACCCAGCTAGCAAACTGGCGATCGAGTTAGTTAGAGAGAGAACTAACAATGATTGATCCCAAGTTATCATATTTTGTCACCTTTCAAAATTGACTCACCTCCTCTTGAGAAATCCCAGTGTTTTTCAGGTAAACAAATCCCACCTCTGTGAAGGCTGTTTTCAGCTGTTCAACTAACTGAGTAAGTTGTTCGTCTAAAACAGTCTTTTCACTCAAGCTATACAAACCAAAATCCACCACTGGAATCTTCATCTTGGACAGAAGGTGCAGATCACAATGTTGGTTGCAGCCCAACAGACTACCAGCAACAACGACTCAGAATTCCCCTGAGATTCTTCTGCTGAACTTTGACAGTCAGTTGTTACGTCACATGGTAAGCAACATACTTGTTGTGTTTAAGAGGACTTCAAAATAAAAGTCAAATTGATACATGTGAACGTTTTGAGTAGTAACAGTAACACAATTTAGTTTTAATTAGGAATTGGAATAGTAATGTATTTTCCCAAAAAATGACCTAGGTTATTTGCCGTCTGTGTCTGTATGTTGCTGGCCTAGTTGCAAATAAAATATATCGCTATTAGACCTCATTTTAAAAGACATGTTTAATATTTTTGATAAGCTGTAACAGTGATTTTATGGGTTGACTTATTGAGACTTGTTTGGCAGCAAATGTTGGAGCAGGCTGCACCTGAGGCTGAGTTCCTTCCTGCACACAGTGAATTCCCTATCATAGGTATTCTTCATATTTTTCTCGTGTGTTTCTGGATTTTATTTTGAAGGCACATTGGCTGCCTTCCAAGCCCCCCTCCCCTTCCCTCCCTCTCCCGTGCTGTCTGGGTCATATCACCAAGTACAAATCATCTGTTGATTGGGGGGAAATTGCACAACAACCATGTGTTGTCATAAACTACTTCACCTAGATATCTGAACTGCAAATGAAATCAGCAGGCAATTCGACATTGTTTCATCGCGTGGGTCACACATCAGGTTCAATTAGTCAAATTATTACACCTGTGCAAGATGTTCGACCTGAAAAAAGAATGGAGTATTTCTTTTGCTGGTTGTGGGTTCATGGGGGTTTATTATGTAGGAGCCTCTAGTTGTATCCTGGAACGTTTTCCTGAACTCATCCAAAACGCCTCTAAAATCTACGGGGCCTCCTGCGGTGCACTGATCGCAGCTGCTCTCACAATCGGAATCCCCATGGGTGAGAATTAATAAGACATTTGAGCATTTTACGATTAAATGAAGCATCTTTGCATGCTGGTATTTTTTCCTGTTATCCCAAATTTATGTTGTGCAGTCTATGACCAGAAATCAGGTGTGATGCAATCATGATATTTGCACATACAGGGAATTTCTAGTGTCCCCTGGAATAGCATGCAATTAAAAGGATTAAATAGATACATTAATTTGATTAAAATTGGCTATATAAAGTAGACTATATGGAGGTTGTAAAATGTCATAAATATGAATCATTCAATTTGGGATGTACTGGCTTTATTAGACTAAGACTCTCGTAGATGTATTTAATCTGACATTTTCAATCGAGTCTAAATCCCCCCCCCCCCCAGTTTCCACTGGATTGTCACCTCTAAAGTCCGTAGTTCTCCAAAAATGTACAAATGCAAAATATAAGGTGCTTACCCGCGTGCCCAAAATGTTAACTAATCCTACGGGGGAGTTGTGCACTGTAATGGTCCATATTTTTCAATAAATGACTGAGTGTTTTTGATCTCGTATGTGGCCGATTCTGTCTGAAATTCCCAATGGGTGGTAGTGACGAAGGCAGCGCATCCGGAATTCACTCAATGTAAACAGGAAGTAAACGAGGGGGGAAAAGACAGACGGGATTAAAACACTTATTTATTGAAACATATGGACTATTACATTGCATAACTACCCCATAGGGGTAGTTAACATTTTGGGCACGCGGGTAAGCACCTTGTATTTTGCATTTGTTTGGAGAACTACGGGCTTTGGAGGTGACAATCCAGTGGAAACAGGGGGGGGGGGGGGGGGGTAGCTATGTATGAAAATGTCAGAATCGATAAAATGCATTGTGTGTGTGTGTGTGTGTGTGTGTGTGTGTGTGTGTGTGTGTGTGTGTGTCAGTGTGTGTGTGTGTGGTGGTGGTGGTGGTGGGGGGGGGGGGGTAAAATTCAATGAAGGCTCCAAATCAGTTTCCATTCTTGAAGTGGCCTGCACTAGTAGAGGAAGCTTTTATGACCAAAGTCATTAAATACCAGCCACTCCTCCAGACCATCACAGACCTAGATTATAGGTGCAATCTACTTGAGTTTATCTTTGGCAGCCAAGGGTATGTTCATAGGTTGGTTGAACTTGGTTCAGGTTGTAAGAGGCTTCCAACAACTTGGGATGGCAAAAAAGCAGCTAAACTGCTTGCAAAATTCTGTGCAATCTCTACTATTATTGGTTGCCACCAGATATGGCGAAGACTTATTTTACCCCTTAAGGGTGTGTGGGTATTTGTCCAAGATTTGCTGACTGTAAAAAAAAATTGCAGCACCTATAATAGCACAATATTTGTGTCCTTGTATTGTGTGTGTGTGTGTGTGTGTGTGTGTGTGTGTGTGTGTTGGGGGCGGGGCGGCATGTCCCAGTCAGTTAGGGGTAGCGCACCTTTGTGGGCCACCAAGACAATAGCAAAATGTTTTGGTCTTAATGGACCAGTTGTATTGTGTCCAGGATGAGTGAGAAGAGGCAGCCAGGGCCAATGCTCCTGAAATCAGAATATATACACTTGCACACATGTATGAAGGGGAAATATTTAAAGAACAAACGGAACACAAAAACAGCACACAGGTGTGAAATTTTGTAAGGACAGCTTCCCACATTTATCTGCAAAAGCAAAGGCCACATTAGGTAGCCTTGTTCAAACTTTATTACATTAATCAGGTGCATCATCTGCTGAACTTTGTTCAATGCCTCACATTTCAAAGTACACTGCTCATCACTACTGATGGACTTCTGATTAAACTGGAGTTTAATCAAAAGTTAGATTGTAAATGACCATGTGCCAACATTTTGAGTAGGCTATACAAAGTAACAAAATATGAATAATTTAGCATAATTATCTTGTTTTCGTCCCTGTTTGTCCGTCCGTCCGTCAGTCAGTCAGTCTGTCTGTGTTTTGGGCACCGCCGGACCGAAACTTTGCATGCACACTCCCAGGAAGACACTCTACTCCACATTTTTCAAATCAACCTCATGGTGACACTATACCAGGCCACTTCGCTTTGACTTACTGTATAACTCTTGAACCAAAGGTCATACAATCTTTTCTTCTTTCTTTCATATTCCATTCTGATTGGCTATGATTGCCTTCCAAAACTAACCTGACCTGCCAGATGAGGGCGGTATTGAGTTTCACTACCACCCTGCATCTGGGATCGCTCAAAGAGTAGAGCTACCCGCACCCCTGCGTGTACGAACCAATCAGCGGTTGATAGGGGCGGGATCATCCAATCACCTGCCAAGTAGCTTGAAAAAATGGAACGTCGTCTTGCATCGATTCTGCTACCGGAGTCCCAGATGTAAGTAGGCTGTGAAACAAAATGTGTGTCGCAAGCTTCTTTCATCTGGCAGATCCAGGTTATTCCAAAACTTGCAGGAGGGGGCGCATTTGACCAAAATGGCAAAAATCATGATCGACCTGAGGGGTCTCTAAAACCAGAGCCTTAAGCGATTTCACTTACACCCATAGAACGTGCCACAAATACTACCAAGTCACTGTTTGTTGCAGAAACGTGATTAACAAACAAATGAGGTGCAAATGTTCTTGTGAGCCGTGACAAGAACAGGATCAAACAGGGTTTTGATATTCCATAGTGTTTGCCTGTAAATGCCTTCAAAAATAGGGGGCTAAACATCTGGCCTGGTGTAGCTAGGCCTATATAATGTAGCCCTGATTGGAACTTGTAAATGTATAGGTTTATACTGCTTTTAGAAGATTTGTTTCAATAATAATTTTGAGATGTTTGTATAGGTACTGTACATTATGGAAGTACCATGTTGGGGCCACAAGTTGTATCCTGGAATCAGAATGGTTTGTCTGTCATTATAATATTTGCCTGAAGACCTAAAAGGGTTGAAACGTTGTGCCAGTAAATAAAAGTAAGTTTTTGGAGCTTAAAAACAGTGTGCAGATGTTTTTTGTCCTTAACACTCACCATGTCTTCAATGCATTATAAACATCCTATAGCATTATAATCTGTTTATATTTATAACACTTTATAATTATAGGTATAAGCAGTAAGCACTCATAAATAGTTATAACAACACAACTGTAACAATAATCACTACAACACTATTTAGCATTTTACAATGACTTGTAGGCCTATAAATGCATTATAATCTGCTTATAAATGAATAATTAGTTATAACCAAGTAGTCATTTATAACAATAATCATAACATAAAGATTTTATAATGACTTATAAGGTCAAGTACTGTATCCTAATGTATAATTACTGAGGATTTTTTTTATTGTTGCTGTTGGGCAGAAACCTCATATCTCCATGTTTCAAGATTTATTTATTTTTGTAAATGAATGCCCTACTTCATCATAGAGCGTCACACAAAAGTAGTGAAAATAGCAGATCTACAAGCTCATAACGCGTTGTGAGCTTGTAGATTATCATAGTTTTAATACCTTTTCATAATTATACATTTATAATGCATAATCACAGTTATAATGCATTATAGAAGTCATTGTATGCGCTCATTGGGGCTTTGTTCAGCTTGCATTGGGGGATTGTTCTGGTTGCACCAGGAAGCCAGATGGTCAGCCAGGTGTAGTATAGTACAATACCATTCGTCTGTTCACTGGTTTGGTGACCAACTGTCCTTTGGAGGTCCTTCAGTATAATTTAGGGGCAAATGTGAAACGCATACATTTTAAAGGCCAGAAGGCCTTGAGCAAGGCGCTGAATCACTTCCGGTTCACTCATTATTTAACTGCTCTGGAGAAAAGTGCCATCTAAATGCGTAAAAAGTTTGTGTTCATGTCCATGTAGAAAAATGCTGTGCTGAATTGATGTCCATGGCCAAACAGGCGAAGAAGCACAAACTAGGACCACTGTCCCCGGCGTTCAATCTGCTGCAGATGGTAAAGGAATCCTTGCTGAGGATGCTTCCAGAAGACGGCCATGTCCGAGCCTCCGGGAAACTCAGTGTTTCTCTTACCAGGGTGCCTGATGGAAAGAACGTTCTGGCGTCGGAGTTTGACACCAAAGAGGAACTCATCCAGGTACTGAGTTATGTATGTGACAGGGTATGTTGCTATGCATTCTAAATTGGATAAGACACTTGGTTTATCCCTGTGCGATGTTATTTCATTGCAGCATTAACATACAACAGATGAAAATGATGAAAGTACATGGATGAAATATACAAGATGTTCAAAAGATTTGTCTTATGTTGTCATTTCCCAGGCTCTCATATGCAGCTGTTTCATCCCAATATACTGCGGTGTGATTCCACCAACCTATCGAGGAGTCGTGAGTGGACCATTACATTGACCATAATTCACAGGTTGCCATCAGGGCTTGGAAGTCTCACTGGAATGTCCTCCCAAGATCCTCACCCTAGCTTAAACAACTCCAAACCTGTACCTCAACTTAACCACACTAACAACCTTAACTAATGTTAATTCATTATACCTACAGTATTCTAATTTTAAAGCAGGACTTTGTATGGTGGCCATCTAGTGATGACCGTGATGACCATATTCACATGCCGGCTATTTTGTTCTTACTTCATATGAAGTAAATTAGTAAAATGACTGGTATGTGATTGTAGTCTATTGATTTGACAATTTGTCAATTGAGCTTGTTTGTGAAGCCAGATTTCAACTGTCTCCAAATTCACAATCCCTCTCAACTGTTTCTTCACATAACCGTTTATATTTCATTTGTAGTATTTCAATTGTAAACTGTTTTATTCCATACTTGCTTTTACTGATTTTTAAAGCCGTGTCACCAAGTCTCAGTTATTTTAAACCACTTATAATGTACATAATAATTCACAGATAATAACTTTTTTATATGCCTTCATCTGCACAATTAAACTGTTTATCTAATCTGAGACCCATGTATGTCCATGTGTCTTTCCCAGCGCTACATGGATGGTGCCATCAGCAATAACCTGCCCCACTGTGACCAGCGGAACACGCTGACCTTCTCAGCCTATGCCGGGAAGAGCGACATATGTCCACGTGACGGCACCCGCTACTTCCATGCGTTCAACTTTAATAACGTCAACATCCAGGTCAATTCAGAAAATGTGTACAGAGTCGCCAGCACCTTCTTCCCTCCTGAGCTTCAGGTGAGACCATTTTCCTCCTCTGCTCCAAATCAAAACACAAATATCTTAAAGGTTGTTGTCTTTGCACATTTCCTACATTCCCTGTGTTTTATGTCACATTATAGAATTTTCAGGCATTTGCATTACTTTTGAGATTATTATTATTAGTAGTATTACTAGTTTAAAAACATATATATGTAATTTAGTATATTATATACTCAAATTAGACTAGTTCATTATTTCAGGTTACGCTGACTAACGTAGAAGACTGCAATTTGAAGACATAATTGTGTAAATATAGCTTTTAACAACCATGTATTTTATGGACTGTAGCAGGCAGTATTATCCTACCTTTTTTGTTGTTAGGCAGGCTTTACAGTTGCAGTACAGTAGTGAATGTTGGTGTTCTGGAGAAATTCTGGAATTGAGTTTCCAACATACATTAGCACTAATGGATTATCTTAATTTCTGTTTTATTACCATGGTGTTGAAAATATGAGAGATATGGCAAAACTGAGAGAACAGATCTATGTCTTTGATTGATTGAATATATATTATTAAGTTTGTTAACGGTACAGTTTATAGGTTATGCTAAAAGGATAACGCAAAAAAACGCCAGGGGGCTTGTTTCTATTGTGGTCCATTTTACTCAATTCATCAGTAATGCATATAATACAATTACAATACATATTGGTAGAAAACGCATACAGAGAAAGAAGGTGGATTTCAATTCAATTCAATGCTAAATAAAATTAATAAAGTTAAAGTGCCAAATCACAACAAGTTGTCTCAAGACACTTATATAGACGACAGTGGCAACGGAAAAATCTCCCCCTTAACTGGAATAAACGTCAGGCAGATCCAGGATGTTGTTAAACTATGCTCAATTGTACATGGCTACCAGTTTTATTCAGAACATAGAATTCATTTATTTACACAAGGGAACATACGGTAAAATGATATGATGACATGTTTTTAATATTTTTGAACAATTTGGTATTAAAGGGACATTTCACTTTCATGTTTGGGGGATTTTTAACGTCTACTCAGGCTTTTGTGAGCACCCCAGACAGATTTTAAGTTGCTTGTTTCAGTTTTTAGATATTTGATATACATTTTATCAGACACTCCCCCTTCCTATACAAACCCATTGTAACTTCAAACTCCATTTTATCCATGAGGGATTCATCGAAAACACCCGTCCTTGGTTCCGGTGACTGACATTGTCCTTCTAATGTGTTTTTTATTATAGCCCCTCACGTATTAGAAGGGCTATATATCTCTCACTTTCCTACATGGCTGAATGCATGGTCAGGGACCACACGCGATACCTTCACAGACCACCAGGTCCACGGACCACTAGTTGAAAACCACTGAGTAAAGGAACCTGCTGGCAGCCGCAGAATAAAACTGACTCCATGAAGTACATATGATGTTCAGCAGAGGGCAGCATTAAATGCACTTGTTTTGTTACAGATTATGGGTGGAATCTGCCATAGTGGCTACATGGATGCTCTTCGCTTCCTTCAAGAGAACTGTAAGCTCATCACTATGCTAATGGCGATCTAATTCATTCCTTATATAATTCATAATTGTACAATATATGGTTATTCATTTCTTAAAACTATATTTGTACATTGGGGAAATCCTTACCTACTGTATATTTACACATGTAAAACATATGTGAAATTCAATTGAAAGTAACACAGTACATTCTATCCATCATTATTTGCAATAGTAGTTCACTATTGTTTGTCCAGAATTACATTTAGGAGCAAAACTGTAAAATGTCTATTTATGCTAAGTTAACTATTTTAACCAACAGAACCATACTTTAGATCGCCATGCTTATTCCAACTGTCCTCTCATGTTAAAACATATCTACCACAGGCCTCATCCATGTTGAGTCTCCCCTGGAGCCCAAGCCTTACTGCTGTGAGCTGGAAGCAGCACAGACCAGAGAGAAGAACAAAGTACCCTGGTGGCTGGACCATACAGACATACACAACCTCCCTGTCAGTATTAAAAAGGGTAAGAACAATTAATTGTGACCAGGAGGGCACCATGAATATCTAGAGTTCTTTTACAAAGCAGAAAAGCAAGGTGTATATACTGTAATATTCACATTGCTACAATTAATCTATGGGTATAATGATATAGAGAACCTCAAAGTTAGCGTAAAGAATAATGGTATGTAAGCCTTGCCCGAGCCATGTGGCTCACAGGGCAGGAGCCTATCTCATGTTTCTATAACGTGAGGTGGCTTGATGTGCAAGCCATGATGTACAAGTACACCCCTGGACATGGCGCTAGTATGTTGCAGGGACTCCTGCCCCAATCCAACCCTTGATGCCTTGTTCAAGACCCTACATTTAATTAAGATGTCACAAGACGTATCAGTAGGCGGAGATCTCCGATTCTCCGAATGTGAGACTATTGCAGACGTACGTGCAGCATTGTGTTGTGTTATGAACGCAAAAGACAATGATTTTTTGTGTTTTGTGGAACATAGTGAAAAACAACTCATGATGCCCCAAGCCTTGCATTGGCAGAATAGTTTTCTCATTAGTAGTTAGTGACAGCTTCAACAATGTTTTAAGCCATTTAGACCTGAGGCCGATTCTAAAAACGCCTTCTAAATCCTGACCTACGTTTGTTTTGAAAAACTTCAGATTTTAATAAAAAAAAAATATATATATGTTGCTAATATATACAGCGGCAGCTATTGTTACACAAAGGTGTTCCCTGATTGAAAGTTATAACAACGTATAGGTGTTCCAGTTCTAAATGTGGATGATGTCAGTCCCTGTCCATGTCAGACAACTTGGTGCTTTATCAGGAAAGATGTGTAGATGTTGCTGTGAAAGAACTAAGTAATGTCAAGAATGTTGTCTTCTTGTCTAAACCTGACATGGTGACCATTCTCAAGTCTCATGTGGTCTGAGTAAGGGAAATTGCAAACTTACACCATCTGCTGGTTACATCCATATTTGAATCACCATTCATTTCTCCATATATGAATAACTTTCATGAAACCGTCATTTTACATTTACAGTACGCTTATCAAGCTAATGCTAAGATATAAGAACAGAGTATTTTGCTGAGCCATATGACGGGTGAATATCGAACTATACTGCTTTATTGCATCACCACTAAAAGTGCTCTTAAAGGCTGCATTTCTATCTTTTACTGTCAATCATTTGAAACACTGGTTTTTAATATGACTGGAAATGGAGGTGACACACTGTAATTTGTACAACTTGTACTGTGCAGTGTGCATTACATCCAATTCATTGTTACACCTGCTGAATTAATTCTTATCCAATTCATTCAGCAGGTGGTCATTTGATTACTTTTGCTCCCCATAAATGTGTGTTTATCTTTGTGTCAGTGGTGTGTGAGGCATGCAGGGAGGACCATGAAGGAGGCAGTCCGTTGACCCAGGCCTCTAAATTCTTACCAGTAAAAGTGGCCTCCTACCTGCCTGTGGGGTCGATCTTCTCTCTGGGCCGGAGGTGAGACTCAGCATTACTATCATCAAGTGTTATGAGCCAATCACAACCGTTGGCATCAATGTCATTATCTGATAAATCAGCACTTCTAAAACAGTTTAATTTGCTGTGCATATTCAAGACTCATTTAGCTTAGCTGTCAGGACCTGGGAGCAATTTTGGGCTTACTATACCTTGGTGCAGCATTGTCATAGCTATACCACTCCAATGTCTGCCCTTCCAGTCGACGTCCTGACTCCTCTCCGAAGTCTGTTGCTCCTCTTGGCCTGCACAATCGTCATCCAAAGCTCCTCAGCACCAATGCTTTATTATCAGCAGTAGTTCATTTATTTACATAAAAGACGCAGACAATAACTAAACACAACTGTTAGGGACAAAAGGGGAAAAACATTGTAGGGTGGTAGAGTGACATGTGTTGTCTTTGTAGACTGGTGCACTGGCTGCCTGGTGTATCCCAGGACATGACCTGGCTGTACCACAGGGCTGGAGAGCTCTACAAACAAGCCTGGATAGACGAGCCATTAATGGAACACAAAGGGTAAGTAAATAAATATATAAATAAATGTAATAAAATACAGAAACCAGTTTGAATACCATCAAACAGCCCAGGGCTGAGAAATGAGAATGTAAAGGCAGTGAGCCCAGGGCTGAGAAATTAGAATGTAAAGACGGTGTACCGTGAGATAGTGTAGGATGATGTGAATGAAAAGTCCTGGGCTTATAAACCAAAATGAAAACCTAAAAAAAATGTAAACCATTTGAAACATTGTCTCTAAGAAAAGTATGAGATTAACTCATTAACTAAACCTTTGTGTGTGTGTCCGTCCGTCCGTCCCTATGTTTTGGCCAAGACTTACGTCAACATGGCATAAGAGATCCATAGGAAAGCCATGCCATTTAGACCCCTTCTTGTTTTTTGAAGGTCAGACCAATATATCAATAGAATTGATCTGATCCCCATGGGAATGAAGGTCATTCATAAGACTTTTAAATTGCATTTAAAAGGTTTATAGTGTGTGGCATTAAAAAACTATCCAGTTATAATCCAATGTACATAGCCAGACCCCCATGCAGTCCCGGCAGAGTAGTTCCGGAGAAGCGGACTGAGTGGCCCTGTCTTTCCCTAAGAGGACTGACCGTGGGTAGCTACTGGGACGTAAGTCGGGGCTTGATGAACCCCGGCTGGGTCACCTGGGCGATGGTGTATGTTGCGAGACCCGAAACACCCTATGACCCCAGGCTACAACACTGATGATACGTCCCAGATGCATCCATGTGATGTTTTCTTTATAGAATCCATAATGTTGCTCGAGTATTCTACAATCTCAACTCCTTACCTTTAAAGCCCAGTCTCTACACCAATGATTCCAAATGCAATAAAACCGTTGTAATACATTGCAATACGTTGCAAAGCGAAATCACAATGGTCTGAATTGGCCTGAATTTCAGATCAGTGCAGTTTTGGGATTATTTTGCAAGTAGTTGCAACTTCCATCTTGAATCACTGGTGTGTACTGGGCTTGTGTAAAATAAATCATAGAAAATGCAGAACTGTCAGTGTATCTGAAAGTTTTGTTACCATTAATGCTTATTAGGATTTTGCATAATAATGTATGTTAAATGAATCTCAAATTCCTTTCCCAAGATTCTAAATTGTGTATGTAATAAATGCACTCCAACTCTTACTCAACGATGACTGTGATTATGTGATTATGGAGTATCGGCAGTGTTCTTGTGGTGGGTTGTCCCTTTTCATTAGGCCAACCTTTTTGGTCAGTGCAGGAAAAGGACAAGTGGGCAGTGGGCACCTCATGTAAAATTGGCTATTTTCCCCAAAATGTTAAAAAATATATATATATTGAAAATGGTCTTAAGTAATGTAAAGTATACATGATTAGAACTTGCTTGAACATTTGCCAATTAAAGCCTAATTCTTTTACAATTGCAACAAATTGCTACAAAACCTTTTCATCCAATCATTTTGGGCATAAACAAGATGTTAAAGGATACATTTAGGTCTGATAATGATGTACCGTGCATGTTTAAATCATGTATACTTTACATTACTTCAGAACATTTTTCAAATATTTCATTTTTAAACATTTTGGACACAATAGACAATCTTTTTATCAAGGTGTCCACTCTTCCGTAGTAGCCACTCTAATTGTATCCAGTGCAAGTTAGTGCTAGCTGTACTGGTTCTGTTACCGTGTGTCAAAATGACCCTTGATAATTATCAATTATCGTCGATAAACTGAATCATTGTTGCCTCCCTCAAACTATAGGCCTTTGACTAGTTATTTTTGTAACACCCATTTCCCAGCTACACTCCACTACGCAGATGTACCAGCCTGCCCTCACACTTGGACGTGTGTTGCCCGAGAGAAGAAACAGAGAAGGTAGAAATGCTACCTCTGACCTTGACACCCCCACCCACCTCGAGCAACATCTTCTTCTTGGATACATATACAAACCCAGATTTCCTACCACTGACACCGCCTCCGACACCTACAACCAATCCAGAGTTTGGGTGTGTGGTGGATGCAAAATGTCAAACCAGACTAAACCCCGAACCCTGAGCCCACTTTGCTGGCATCTGTGAATTCATCAATATGTTAACAGTAACATTGAAAGAGTACATTACGAAAAAAAAATAAGAAGGAATTGCTATAAATGTGCGCCAAACGAATCAGTCGTATACATACTATCACTCAGTGAGCCGAATCAAGCAGAAATGTTCAGATGCTTTTAACTGGTAGGAATTCATTAATTAAGTCCATCACTCTATTTTCTCAAACTGTAAAACAAATTAAACTCCAGATGTTTTTGCTCAAATTTTTCACTGTAAACAGAACTGTAAATGTCTACTGCAAATATTTGCTAAATAAAGCTCAAATGTTCATGAAAAAAGAAAAGGCAAATTACACAGTTCTGATGTCATGGTAGATGTACTGTAGTGTGGTGATTTGCAGAATTGTATATAAAAAACTAAAGATGGATGAGGATATAATTCAAAATGCTTTCAAACATCAGATTTCTTAGTTATGAAGCAATCAATGTTTATAAGAAAAATGATGACAGACATGTCACAGTGAAGTACAAAAATGGTGAAATCTGCCCTTACAAGTGAATAGTCAAACTATACTACAATACCTCAGCATTCTGCCCAATTCTACAAAGTTGTTTCCAGTAGTTATTTGCTTAATTACATGGACCTCTCTCACTCACAATAACATTAAGGCATTAAGTAGCTCAGGAGATAGTGCCTTGCTAAAATGACACAGATGCTTTCCGGGTTTTAATGGGTTAATAAACATTTCGATCACGACAGTTCTGCTGATCGACCCTCCAGTATTTCTCATTTATCTTCCTTGGTGATAGATTGATAGATATGTATTTATCAATAAATATGTATTTATCAATCTGATAAAGATATATTTCATTTGTATGTGCTTGTTCATATTTGGGAGCCAGCATGTCTTTTGTGCCAGTTTGGTTGAACTGCCTGGGTCTCTCAGTCAGTGCCTGGGTCTGATTTTTGTTGTCTGCTGGCCTCCTTCTCGGTGTCAACATAAGATAGTGGGGGGTGACCTGGTTGCCAAGGAATGGGTCGTGGCGACTCTGGTTGCCAAGTAAAAATGAAGCAAGATGAGACTACAGCTGGATGACGGAAGGCAGAAACCAACACCATCTGTGTATAAAACTCTGTGCTCACTGTTTAAACTTCAGAATAATATCTGGAAGCTATCTCTAAGCATTTCCAACGCTTGTAACATATGTTCTCATGGAATAAATCCCAATTATCATTTTTTAACCCATTAAGACCAATTCTACAAATGCCGTCTAAATCAGTAGTTCTCACACTTCCAAGATTTAAAAAAAAAAAGCTAAATGATAGCAGATGTGCGAGCTTGTAGATCTGCAATTTTTGAATAGCCAACTCTAAAATCAAAAATAACATGGATGCTTTCCTGTTTTTTTTATTTTTTTTTATGATTTGTACTTTATTTTCTTTTGTAGACACACAAACAGAGAATTTTCTTTCAACAGATGATGCAAACATTTTTTAGACAAGACAATAGACATCACAAGAACATTCTTAAACCAATAACTACATTACTAACGATTATAACAAGATGCTTTCCTGGTTTTAATGGGTTAATAAGAAGTTTCATCTGTTTATTGATTTAATTAATTTATATCTGACAGACATACGGACAGTGAGCTGTTTTTACTAGAGAAAATAAACTTGACATCAACTTGGTCCATATCGAGCTGGATTCAGAACTCTGGGATCCATTTCTGGCAAGCGGTGGCCACCTTCCAGCTTAAGAACCCTGAGGGACAGAATTTCAGAACCACCATTCTCCAGATTTCCGGCTAAGTATGGGTTTATTCCATTTAAATAGGCTTTTGGCTAAATTTGGATAATTGGCTATGTTAAACATAATATTCTACACCAGACACTGTTTGTCTGGGTTTTTCTCCTCCTTCTTATTATATAACCTTTCAAAAAGGTTTTTAAATATGTATTTATAATAAGACTGTCCACTTGCTTGAACTGCGGAACTCTCTCTCTATACAAATGGTTACAAATGGTGTTTTTAATATTGATAGTAACTTGGAGGAAGTTACAATAACCCAAAAGGGTTCCGAATAGAGTTGTGTGGAATTTCTGTTCTATAAAATCCACAGTTTCTCTCCTTGTCTCTCTGCCTGTGTGCAGGGAGTACTCCTAATCCTTATCACCCCACCCGGACAAAATGTAATCCATGTATGGATATATGTTTGTAGATGTGTATGAATGTGTGTGCGTATATGTAGTATGTAGGGATCTACTGTATGTGTAGATAGATATTTTTTTGAATATCCATTACAGTGGCCAATCACTTCAACATCATTACATGAGTTAAGTAATATACCTTTTAGTCATTTGAACTTAGTCCAAAACTAAAAATTGTTTTAATTTGGCCCAGATATTGAATTTAAGATATACTGTAACATATTGTTTATAGCCTAGTAAGCCTACAAAGTACTGCTCAAGCAACATACAGTAGCATGGTCTTATTTGAACCCTAGAAATTCAGTGCCGTCATTCATATTTTTATCTTAATTATACACTTTTATCTTCAATCAGTAACATTAGTATTATTCTCGTGTTGTATGAAGATGTTTTTTCTTTTGGCAAAATTATTCCCATGTTTAATTCCTTTCAGACATATATTTAGTTTTTATTACTGTTAGCTAATAAAACATCAAGTGACTTGGACACCTCATCAGTGTTGTTTCCTGGAGTCACTGGGTATTTCGGGTCTTTCGGGCATGCTACTGCCCTCACTGTCTCCTGGGGGTTAGAGACAGTGCTAATTAGAGGTAAGGGTTAGCCTGGCACTAGCCAGACTGACATCGCGGATCCACTCACACTCGGAACGTGTGTGATTGAATCCATGCTATCAGTCCGGCCAATGCCAGGCCAGGTTAGTTGAGATGTTGCAGCAGGTACTGGCGACACTAGGAGGCTCTAGGCACTGTGGGTTGCCTCCGGGCCTGGTTCCTCCATCGTCTGACCAGAAGTGATCTTCTGTGCGTTGCGTCATCGCTGCTGCTGAGCACAAACTTCTCATTCTGCCTTGATGGATTATTAGGCTATGTTTTGTTTTTTACAAAACATTTGTAAAACATCAGGTAAAACATCAGGTTAGAGAAACGTTAGATTTTATTTTGTACTATTCTTTTCCTGAATTCAGTCTTATTGAAGTTAATTTACTTGGACTTTTTGTTTCGTTAAGTTTATTTTTGTCTTGTGATTTACCATCTTCCTTTTGTTCCTCTGTTTATCAATGCAGCTGCAATGATATTGATGCATAGGGGAGAACGGGGTAAGATGACCCAGTGGGTAAGTTGACCCACCCCCTTTATCTAGAAAACTGTGTTGTCATGTGACCTTAAATCTAGTAAACATCCATCATCCACCACAGTTTTTTGCTGGTCATCTTAAGATTGCTACACGTCAGGTTACAGTATATCAAAGCAAATTTACCCAGGTCTAAAAATGTATATCATACTGTACATGTTGGTAATTTGCCAATGGATAAAACCATGTGAATAATTTAGCAAAGAAATTGTGTGAAGTATTATTATAGCCAATTTAGTCTAAAATGGTGGCTGTGGGCATTCATGAACCAAATGCTCTGGGGTAAATTGAGCCATTTATCCTTTAAAAAAAAAATCATTTCTTTGCTACTCAAATTATGCTGAATGACCTTTCATTTGGATGAATACGCTAATTTAAGAGAAGTTTAAAACATTGTATGAACAATTGCAAATATTGAAAGGTTCTGAATAACAAATGTATTTAATATATTGAGGTTCGGGCTGCTATGATTTTCAACATGCACTGATGTCAGACAACAGAAACCATGTATTATTTGATGTGTTGTTTTTATTGTGTAATTTTGACATTATAGGTTGAAGTTGGTTACATTTTACACACACATATTTACAGTCCATGGACTTGGCTGACATTTTAACATTAGCCATGTGACCGCAGCAGTATCAGTCCCATCAAAAGCACGTGCTGTTTGAGCTATGAACTGCTTTTTTTTATAGATCTGATAGCGCTGTTTAAGGTGGAACCAGAGCTATGCTCTTTACAGACCTGATAACGCTGTTTAAGGTGGAACCAGAGCTACAGTATGATACAGTATTCATACAGGACTGGTCTGTGTTGAACAGCGAAAAAGTATTATAAATATGCATGCTACTATAACCATTTACTCATATTTATCATATTTATGAATGGATCAGAGCAGAACCTAGTAACACATTCATTCAGAATGTCTTGGTGCATGTGTGCGCATGCATGTATGCACATGCACGACCATGTGTGTGCTTGTGTGTATTAGGACGAGGTGTTACATTAACATTCATTCAGAATGTCAGCATGTGCATGTGCGTCTTGCAGTAAAATTAATTCAGATTTTAATTAATGAAAACTAATCTTGAAAATCATGGATTCATAATTACAAATAATTTACCATACAGAACAGAAATACATGGAATTAATATTAAACGTCCAGTCGTCCACATTGATGATGGTTTCTGTATTTGTGATCTATAGCTACCTGCTCTGTGCAGCATGGTAAAAATGGGCTTCATAAATAAATGTGACTTGATTAGCCACAGTCTCTGCTGACAGGTAGACTAGACATCTGAATGAGCTGTTATAACTTCACTGAGTTTAAATGACATTATATTGATGCAAAATTCACTGAGTTTAAATGTCATTATATTGATGCAAAATTTCTTTCTGTCATTTTGTCTGGTTAGGTTCATGCATAGGGTTCATGTACTGTGCTGTTCGCTGCGCCATCTAGTGGTGATGCCAAACTTCTACAGTTACAAGAGAGCCTATTGGAAAGAAGCACATGGTTGACCTTTTTGCTTGTAGTTTTCTTTCAATGAATGAGCCAACCACTTCCCTATGACGTTTGAGCCTAGTAAGTAAGTTGTGCAACCCTCTGGTCAACCCTAGCCTATACACACTATGGCCACTTTTTGTTTTTCTTTGGATGTACTGTACTGGAGATAAGGACAGTGTTCTTGTGGGAAGGCAAGCTTCAAATATCAAAGACAATTAAAACATTTAAGAAAGGCTGATATTTATGATAGTCTACAGTGTTAGACATGCCCTTTTGATGGTTTGACTGAATTGAGTGTGACCAACTGAAATGCCAGAGACAATGTTTTGTGCAGGGGAAGAATGGAATATCTCCTTTGCCGGTTGTGGATTTAGAAGTGTTTACTACATGGGAGCGTTGAGTTGTATTCTTGAACGTGTCCCACATTTGGTCCAAGGTGCATCTAAGATCAGTGGAGCGTCATCAGGGTGCCTGGTGGCAGCAAGTCTAGTCACTGGAATCCCCTTAGGTATGTAGGTAAATGGATCAAAAATGTTTTCAATTATGTTGATCTTTGTTCAGTATGTCAAATGGTGCCTGGTACTACTAATACTAATAATAAATAAATTGAAAATAATAATATTTATGCATTGAATGCAGCTCATGAACACTATGATTTCTATCATTGTCTACCATTTCTTTCTTTCTTCGGATCCCCATTAGCTTCCGCTGACGCGGTCACTAGTCTTCCTGGGGTCCACATAAAACATCATAACATAAAAAACATACAATATTCATACAAACAACAACTGACACCCGTCTGTCTAAATCAAAGTTACATTAAAATGCCAATGATAATTAGATAATACAGGAACATAGGTTAAACATACTGATCATTCTAATTGTGTGGTCTCTCATTAATATTAATAGATTTCTTTGAATAAGTATTTGCTCTTGATTTGTTTAATATTTGCCGATAATGAGTTCCATTGTTGGCAGGCTCTATAAATAACTTTCTTTTTGTATTTCTGACTTTAGTTTTGGAAGTTCCAAATACCCTGAGCTTACCTGTCTGGTTTGATAACTATGTTTTAGACCTGCATTAAATAATTGATCTCTGAAGAAATATTTAAAAACAGCTCTATTACTAGTACTCATTGCTATAGAGTGTTTGTTCAGTAACAGGAATCTCCATGTCTCTCCAGCTCTTAATTAAACAGAAAATGCATTTTCAGGTCAGAATACCAGTTTTATCCAATCAGGATAGAGAACTTGGACAGGATACAGATGAAACGAGTGAAATTGGAAGTGATGACACAAAGAAATGAGCAGCTGATAAATGGCTACTCTCTGATTGAATTTTTTTATTTTCTGTTTATCAAAGAGCTGGGGAGACCTGTTACTGACCTAACCAAAACATATCACTTACCCTACCTTTTTTAAAGAAATATCATCACCTAATGTATCAACATCAATTAAAACAGGTGCAATTAAGATTAACCTGAGTTGATATGTGAGATTGAAAATGTCCCAGGTAAACAAGGGAATTTTACTTAAGTAGACCCTGTAAATTGTATGAGCCTACTGTATGAGGAGCACAAAACTTAAAAGCAGTTTTCCCAAGTAGTTTTTTTATGCTTATATTGTTAAAGGGGCTTTTCTTACCCTTTATTCAATAGGTTCAATAGAGAGATGGGAAACATGGAGATACAATGCAAGTGACATGCAGCAAAGGGCTTTGCTGTCAGACATTTAAGCCCATGTGATACATGCCACTAACCACTCAACAAGTAGCCTTGGGAACTAATGGTTCCTGTGCCATATGGCCCATAGGTCAGAAGCCCATCTCCTGTTTCTTTAGTGTGAGGCAGCTTGATGTACAAGTACAGTACACCACCTGGCCATGATGCTAGTATGTCAGGGGGACTTCAGGCCAGTCTACATAACTGCAACTGCCATAGGGGATAATGGTTTCAAGTAGTTGCACGTTGCAAGGAGTTGCATTGGTGTAGACTGGCCTTAAGTCCCCCTGACATACTAGCATCATGGCCAGGTGGTGTACTGTACTTGTGCATCAAGCTGCCTCACACTAAAGAAACAGGAGATGGGCTTCTGACCTATGGGCCATATGGCACAGGAACCATTAGTTCCCAAGGCGATTTTATAAATGGTAACCAATGCCTCCCTACTCAGCATCAAGGGTTTGGATTGTGTGTAATGACTAGACCACAACTATTCGCAACTCCTTGCAACAAAACAGGTTTATGGCCAGTCCACACCAATGCAACTCCTTGCAACTGCCATAGGAGATAATGGTTGCAAGTAGTTGCCTTAAACCTTGATGCTGAGTAGGGAGGCATTGGTTACCATTTATAAAATCCTCTTTGGTATAACTTGGCTGGGGATTGAACCCATACCTCCCAGTTTCAAGTTGAACACTCTACCCACAAGGCCACTGAGCTGGGTCCAAATAGATTATATGTATATTTTGGGAATATTTTTAGGCATGGTATTCCATGTTATGTAACCCTGTTACTGTATGTATAGTTAACTCTCTTCCAAGCAAACAGTGGTGAATCCCCGCCACTGTAGATCTTTTACAGCCAATAGCGTATACTTAAAGTTGATTACGGTAATTGTCAACAATATCGAAACACATTGCTGACATCCTGGACCCTGATTAATTTAATTTTAGATATATTCTGAGATGACAGAAAAGCTTTCCAAATTAATTGAAATGTATTGGCAAGCTTAATACCTATGACTGCTACACTAGAAGTGTGCAAATGTATTGGGGAAAGATGATTCACAAGTAAACAATAATACATTCAAATCTTTATAAAATTAGAGCAAACAGCTGATGTTCATTTCTCAAATGTTCATCCTCTATATCATACCCTCAATACATTTGAGACCTAACAATAAGTAGTAAATTATGTTAGTTATTCAATCAAATGCTGTAATGGCAAAGGAGGGTGTCACTAAAACAGACTGCTAAAATGAACATTACACAATATGACTAAAAGAGTGATTGGTTTGACTGGTAGCATGAGCACAACAAGTTCATTGACACACCTACAGTACCACAGCAGTAGGAGCAAATTCCATAGGTCATACAGAGTTCAAACCAGAGCAACAACAACATGAATGAGAAAAACATCAACATATGTCTCTCTTGCACTCTCCTGGTGGCAAAATGAATCATAACAATTTATGATGGGGTATCACAAATCAGTCAGACTCCTGAACCCATGAGAGGCCCGTAAATCAGTGAAAAAGTGACAAATTTGACTCAACAGCACCTAGTACCTATACCCTCAATAATAAGCCAGGGCAATTACAAATTCTTTGATGGAGGTAACACTACAGACAGTTTACAAAGTGCTTAACCACTTAAACAATTTTCTAAGATATTTCTTATAACCAATCTACAAACTCACAAGCTTGTAGATCTGCTATTTTCAAAAATGTTTATTTTTTGCCTATAATGACATTCCTTACATCTTTATATAGAATGTGAACCTGTTGCCCATGTAAAGGGATATTTCACTTTCAAACATGTTTGGGTTATATTAGACTTTCAAACATGTTTGGGTTATAAGTTTAACGTCTACGCAGGCTTTTGTTAGCACCCCAGACAATTTTTAAGTTGCTTGATTCAGTATTTAGATATTTGATATTAATTTGATCAGACACACCCCCTTCCTATACAAACCCATTGTAACTTCAAGCTCCATTTTAATCATGATAGATTCATCGAAAACACCAGTCCTTGGTTCTGGTGACTGATATTGTCCTTCTAATGCGTGAGGGAGCTGTGTTTTTTCTATTCCTTTTTCATTTTTTTAAATAATGTTTTGGGGAAAAATGATTTGAAAAAATAAACAATTTAAAAAAAAAAAATAATCAAAAAAGTAATCAAAAAAACATGGACCCCTCACAACGGGTGTTTTCGATGAATCTATCATGGTTAGAACGGAGTTTGAAGTTACAAAGGGTTTGTATAGGAAGGGTGTGTATCTGATAAATATTTGATGAATATCAAATATTAAATACTGAATCAAGCAACTTAAAAACTGTCCGCGGTGCTCACAAAAGCCTGAGCAGATGTTAAATTGACCCCAAACATGTTTGAAAGTGAAATATCCCTTTTAATGTGAAATTGGCTAGCCAATTTTTGTGTAGCCAGATGATTAGAGATCTCCGCCCATAGGTCAGGTGACCAGAAATTTTAAAAATAACTGCATCGCAGAACGAATACAAAAATGTTAAAGTTGCGATCGGGTGGCGCAGTGGTAAAGTCCCTAACCACCACCACGGAGGTTGTGGGTTCGTATCCACCGTGGTGCATCCGGCTTTGTCGGGCGTCTATGCGAACACAATTGGCCCGTGTTCGGGGGAGGGAAGCCGGGTGGGGGGGGGTGATATTGGTCATTGTATGTACTCCTACGGGCTGGGGCGGCACCTGCCAGCGGGGAGTGCTGGGCGGGAGGAGTAGGACGAGGGCTCTACAACGTCCTCCCGGTGGGGGCTCCTCACTGGCAGGTGAGTCAGTAGGATACAACAGCAGTGACAACACAGAAATGTGTGTGGGGAGGGATCAATTGACATTAAGGCTAAATTGGGGAGAAAAAGGGGTAAAATGTTTTGGCTACTCTAAATTCAAGAGAAAAAGAAAGAAAAGGATGAAGTGAATACCTGTAGATTAGGATACTCTTTCACCAGGTGTATGGATGGATGGAAGGACTCGAGTCGAGGTGGATCTTCAATCATCAAGCTTTATTTCGTGCCGGCAGTTATAAATAGCATAGCATAAGCAAGCAATGCTCCAGATCATCTCAGTTCCATTCCTCCGTTCGATTGCTCGATTACACACACATTAGTAATATTTTTATACCCCTTCTGTCAGTAGGCATTAGGTCTCTCCTCCTCTTCTCATCTATTTCTTAATATTAGGAAATATTAACCATCTTGTGACTAGGCCATATGGTTATCTGCACAAAATACATCAATTTCCCCATAAGTTCACTTTGACCTAGTGTACAACTCATGATATGCCTCTCTGTCCGATCCATCTCCTGTGGGAGCCATCTTCTCTCCCTTCGTGGTCACTTTCCCAGACGTGAACTCATTGTTTGTCAATCATGCTTAGAACATTTACTTTAAGTAGGCAGAGTAAGTGTAAACAAAGTATCTGTACTCTAACTACTTTTTATGCTTTTCATCATGAATCATCATTTTCTGCACACAGAGTCCCTAGGCCTCTAATCCAGAGGCCTTTATTACTCTAATGCATGGGTTCTTCCGCCACTACAAAGACTTTAAAGTTGCCAGTCCTTCATAATCTAAATGTTTCAGGATTGTTTTTCAAAGCGGTAGCCTAGGGATAGGAGGTGTGTCCGCTATTCTAGCCCACATTGAATTAGATGTCACCATCTCTGATTGTCTCTCTACACAAGACTAGTATGTTTTGTGTTTTCTTCCTTTAGGGGTAGCATATAAGTTTATTTACCCTAGAAATATTTTTAGGGTAAAAATTATGTGTTGTCAGAGTCCAATTTACCATGGAGATTTTATTTTGAAATAGACACTGCAAGGGAGCAGCTGGCATTAGGTCTAATCAATGCATGAGAAGGAGAGACTGTATCAGAAAGACTATGAAAGAGAAAAGCAGAAAACAAAACAAAAATTTTATCAGGGAGAGCTGATAAAACCTCACTGACAGGGATGACACTGGTGGTATGTTTGTTGTGATCATTTGAGTTTGATGCTAATACTATGTTTGATGCTAATTCTGTTTTTTTGTTGTTTGATGCTAATGCTGATACTAAATTCATTGCTTGATAAATATTTTTTTGTAAATGCTTTTGATTCAATGTTTTGTTTTTTTAAATGACTGGATAAGGTAGCCTACTTTGTGTTGTGATTGTGTAGTTTCCTGTTTTTTTTTTTTTCTTGACTTGTAAAAATAAAAAATAAATATTGACATTGCTTGGATAACATTGTGATGTGTTTTGTCTTACATATGGGTTAAATGGTAACCTTTACAAAGTGTTGTCACTTCACCTAAAGGCCACAAAGCCATGCTATAGGGTATATACTGTAGTATGATGCAATTGCTAATAATGAATAATAATAATACATTTTATTTGTATTGCACTTTTCATTCACAGAGAATCTCAGAGTGCTGCATGGTTAAAACATATTATCAATCATAGAAGGTTAAAAGCAGGGTTTAAAAATGTATAGCACAAAATGATATTGCTGACAGTGGTCACACAATTTAACACAAAGGCCTTCCGAAATAAAAAGGTTTTTAGGCTTTTAGAGTCCAGGGTCTGCGGTGCTCTTAAAATGATAGGAAGGATGTTCCACAGGCACGGTGCTGCCGAGCAGATGGCCCGGTCCCCCATGGTGCATGCGTAGCTTGGTACTGGTGACCTCACGGAGGAAGCTGTTCGCAGAAATGTGTTCACTTTACTTGAAATATGTTCACTTTACTTGTGACTAGGTGACAAAGTCAAAGTCATGCTATAGTGTATAATTAATGCATTACAGCACTTGTCTTTGTGCCTTTATAACTGGACATTACTGAACATTATGACCAGTACTTATAATGCGTCATAAATGTTATAAGTTGTCATACATGATTATAAACATTTATAACAAGTGTTATAATGCAATGCAATGCAACCCTGAATGTGCATATAATGCATTATAGACCCAACCTTAATATACAGTCTTACCCAAATCTATGAAAAGGAAATTGTAAAATCACCATAGAAACAACTGCCATCTGATCTCCAATTCTTGTCGAAAGGAGGAGTCATTCACTGCCGCCTGTGCTGTTTACATTTCTGACTAATAAAGTGTTCAATCAATCAATCAATCAATCCACTCACATCGCTGTCCTCTTCATCTGTGCAGAGAAATGCATCGCTGATGTCATGTCTACAGCTATTGAAGCCAGAAGACACACGCTGGGGGTTTTCCACCCTACCTTTAACCTCCTGAAGATAGCTAAGGACTTCTTGGAGGAAAACCTTCCAGAAGACGGCCACGTGCGAGCCTCAGGGAGGCTCTGTGTGTCTCTGACCAGAATGTCTAATGGGAAGAATGTTCTAGTGTCAGAGTTTGACACCAGAGAGGAACTCATCCAGGTAGGCTACTGTCCTTGTTATGTCTTGCCTTAAAAGACAATTTGAGTTATATTTGCTCAAATGTATTTCATGTTTATATCTTCGATACGGTTAGGGTAGAATGCTGGGATATCTGGCAAGGGAAAGTGATCATTAACTCTTCCATCCATCCCTTCCATTTAAAGGTCCTATATTTTGGAAAGACCTACCTGACCTACTCTTCTAATATTTTGTCTCCTTTCACAGGTTCTGATGTGCAGCTGTTTTTTCCCTGTGTACTGTGGAATGGTTCCTCCCTCATACCGTGGAGTAGTGAGTTGACAATATAATGCCTGTTTATATTAACCTATTAACCACTTAACCACAGGAATCCTAGTGCCCCTATTTGGGGCATATGATAGGCAAACATTTGGTGAACATTTTGTAGGTAATAGCATATCTACGAGCTTGTAGATCGGCTTGTAAATCTGCTATTATCAGCGAAGAGATTTGGTGTAGAGGGTAAACGAGGAGGGAGCCAAATACAGACACCTGGGGGACCGATCAACATTGGTGGTTAAGTGGTGGGTTTTCCCATACGATAAATATCAAAAATAGCAGATCTACATGCTCACAATGACGTGTTGTGAGCATTGTGAGTGTTGCGATGTGGTGTATTTGAAACAATTTGAAAGTTTTTAAAATATTTTTACAACCTTGAAAGTGATTGTGCTGTGTGCCTCCCCCTCCACTCAGTGGTATATGGATGGGGCACTGAGCAACAACATGCCACTCTGTGAGCAGAGAAACACCATCACTCTGATTCCCTTCTCCGGTGAGAGTGACATCTGTCCCAGAGAGGGAATGCTCAACTTCCTGGAGGTTAACGCTTACAATGTCAGCATCCAGATCAACACTGGCAACGTGCACAGGGTCACGACCTCTTTCTGCCCTCCAGAGCCTAAGGTCACGTCAGCCTTTGGCACTGCTCCTCTTGTCCCTATTTAGCTAGTTTTAGATTTGTCTAATTTAGCTGTTGTGAAAAGAGAACAAGGCAAAAGGCGAAATACTGTAACTTGTGTGTGATTGCCCACATTTCCTTGGTAAATGGAAGGTGATTATTTTTAGACTTTGGAGGAAAGGGCAGAGGATAGTGGAGTGATGTGAAAACGTAATTTTTGATGAAGAGTGTAGCATATGAAAGGACACTTTTGCGTTTAACGTTTTCATTAAGAGAGAAAAGGGGAAAGGAGGCTTTCCTCAAGGTTCAGCTAACTAATGCATTGATCACATGTATACCCACAATGTTATGGGTTCAAATTCTGCTCAGGACAAGGATCATTGAAGGCAAGAGAAAAGGATATATATATACTGTGTGTGTCTGTGTATATATAGAGTATACGTACAACGTCACACTATCTGCAAATGTGTCCACTGGAGGGTGCTGAAGCTGTGCACACACTGGGTTGCCTTATTTGTACTGATGTACTGTCATTTTCGTGTAAGAGTCCCTTTTAACTGTACCAGAATCCAACTGTAATTCTTTTTAACTCAACAGAAGTTGGCTGAGATCTGTCACAATGGCTACATGGACGCTCTTCACTTCCTGAGAGAGAATGGTTAATAACTTCCTCTTCCTTTTTTCGAATGACGTAATTTCAATATTGAGGGTTGTGGTAACTCCCCCACAAATACTTTAAATGAATAAATAATCCCTGTACAATAAATGTATAGGAATTTGGTGGCATTGGTAGTATGGTACCCAAATGTATCACCGGCATGAACAGTTGCATCATCATGCAACAGACATGATCATGTACATTACATTACATTACAGTCATTTAGCAGACACTTTTATCCAAAGCGACTTACAATAAGTGCATTCAACATATCGTTGCTGTCCGACAGAAACCAGCTAACTCCATTTTGACGCTTTTTTTCCATAAATCAGGGCCACCATTTACGTCTGTGTGTTGGTAAAAAAATATTGCACCAATGAAAAACATTAAAAAGCGCTTCTGACAAAACCAGCTAACTCCATTGGATCCTCAAACTTTCTGCTAAACCAGCTGACTCCACCAAAGGGAGGTGGCCTTAGCTGGTTTTGCTGACTCTAGGCTCCACCCCCTTTTTACCTCCAACCTCATAGAGTACAGAAGTCTTGACGTCACACTATTTTTGGAACACAGTTCTTATTTGACGCGATATTAAATACGTCTATGGGATTCAGAATGGGGGTGGAAAACCGCGAACCAGGTAGACAAACCTAGGATGTGTAAATTACGTCAGACTTCGGAGCTCTAGCTTAGAGGTCCATTTAGCTGTTCTTATCAATGATGAACAAAGTCTCCTAACTCCACTTTTTTTTTTTTTTTTTCATTTCCTGAACATTTTTGGGGTTAGCTGGTTGCTAGAGATATGTATGTATACATATGTAATGTATAGACACATTATGTATTACAACATATGTAATGTATAGACACATTATGCACAAATGACACCTTCATATATGTTTCCGGTTCAAATCTGCTGCTGAGCCAATCAAACAAACTATGAAAAAATGAACCAGAACAGGAAACGGGTATGCCACATTCTGGAAACCCGGGACTACAGTTATGCACAGAGCCTATAGACGGATTTCCGCGCGACGTCATCACAGAGCAGAATGCGCAATCTGCGCATGCTCGGGGGAAACGAATTGTTGCACCGTTCACTCTGTTGTTGTGTTCAGGAGTTAGATAGCCATAATTATGCTATTATAGGCATAATAGGCATAATGCTGCTATTATATACAAACAGATCCAACTTCCGACAAATCATTTTTATTGAGTAAACAAGGTATTACAAACTGCATAATTTAATCTACTTTCATTAAACCCGGTGAAGATCATTTCTTTTATGAATGGACATTTGACCAGAGCTGCTGCGGGTAATGGTGCCCTCTATAGGCTTACCCCTCCTCTGCGCGGTCATATCCTCTCATGTTTACTAACAGGAAACCCGTCTATAGCTTCTTGGAGATGATTTATCCTTGATGAGGATTAAGGTATAAATCTGTATGTTAGTATTAGTTGTGATGAATTATAAAGATTCACCACATACTCTCATGAGCAAAGTGTTTAGAAGACCTGATGTACATTGGAATAGCAGGCAGACTAGATATGAGTCTCATAAAATGGTTGATTTTCATCCCTAGACCCATGCTATCTCCTAAATGAGGTGTAACCCATGTCCATTACAGGGTTCCTCAGTGTCATGGCTGAGGCAGAAGCCCCTAAACCCCCATGCTGTGAGCTGGTGACTGAAGAGACACAGTCCAGACAGAAGCATCCCCAGAAACAACTACACCGGTGGCTGGACCACACAGTGATACACAACCTCCCTGTCAGTATTAAGAAAGGTAAGAAGTCACAGTTTCTACTGTCCAGTTTGTCCCGTGACATGATCAGTAGTACAATTTTACAATAAGGAAAACTAAAATGGCACTGTGTGTCACAGATAGTATTCTGATGAGTCCTACACCCTAAAATAGCATTAAAGGGGAACATCATGATATTGTTGGGCTAACATTCCATTGGAGCCTTAAAGGGTCTACACCATGAATTTTAACTTTTCCTACTTTTTTGTGTGTTTTTGGTCTCCCCTACCTCTCTTCTATCCCCAAAAATACCCCAGTTTGAGCACTCAGGCTTTCACAGCATATCTGGGGTTTTATGTAAATTGGTCTCAAAACAGGCCAAACTGATTTGGCCCCGAAAGTGACGTCACTAGCGGTAGAGAAAAAAGAAAAAAAATCTCTTTTTTGTTTTACTTTTTCCACTCAGAACCAGGAGATAACATGCATACAAACTGGCTCAATAGTGCCACGTGCAAATCAGGAAAATGTGGTATTGCAGGTGAAAGTGCTTTATAAGCCAGAGAGAAGTTAGTTGGAATGAGTATATCTGAGGCTTGATTTAGGCTCAAACCTTTTGAAAAACGTTTGAGTGACATAAACAATAGATATTATTATTATTTTTTTTTAATTCATGCATCATGGGAGTTGTAGGAGTACAGAACAATTGTCTCTCTCAATATGGGGGTGTATCATAAATATTGTTGTTTCAGATAATCCTCCACTTAATTCTCCCTTGTTTCCATTTTTCTCCGAATAGAGTCGTTATGCCAGTTCCCCCTATGTGTAAAGTCTCTATCACTGCTAAGTGCTAACTCTACCGTTGGTCTTGTAGAGGGTGCATGTATACAACCACGTGTCTCCTCCACATTCAAACCCTTTAAGAATTTCTACGGTTTCCTGTTCAGAGATTAGCATAGCTTTTATTTTAAAGGAATTCATTCTAACTTTAAGTTTGGTATAGGTGTTTGAGTCAATGGAAAGTCCATATACCTGTGTGTGTGTGTGTGTGTGTGTGTGTGTGTGTGTGTGTGTGTGTGTGTGTGTGTGTGTGTGTGTGTGTGTGTGTGTGTGTGTGTGTGTGTGTGTGTGTGTGTGTGTGTGTGTGTGTGTGTGTGTGTGTGTGTGTGTGTGTGTGTGTGTGTGTGTGTCAGTGCTGTGTGAGTCCTGTAGGAGGAGCCATACAGGAGGTGATCAGTTGAAAGAGTTTCTACCAGTCAAGGTGGTGTACTACCTCCTACTTCCCTGTATTCTGCTTATGGAGCTGGCCTTTATACTGGTCAAAAGGTAAGACACACTGAGCACAGAATGGTTCCTCTGAACTAACTAGAGGTCCTATAGGACCAGTATCTTTGTTTATAACCATCTGATGTTGTCTGGTTTTGTGGCTGTACTGAAGACTGTTGACCATAGTTGGAGACTTCTACAGGCAGACATGGATGGCTACAGGCAAGCAGGCCAACAGGTGAGTGGCAGTGCACACCTCGCAGGTCCTGCTGTTACATAATCCTATTTGTTTCACTTGGATGTATTCCTAAATCTGATACAATTTGAATAGGTGCGCGCCTCAGCGCACTCAGGTTTCTTGTAGAGTGTGATCGTTATTATAGTGTCGAGTTGGAAAGATAGAAGGATTACACTGAGTAAAACTGTAGGGCCGTAGGGCAGGCTGTAGGGCCAAAAATATTTCATGTTTTACAACTGAAGAAATTAAGGTTGGTTTATCTGTATACTTCTGCTAACAGCAGAATCTGTCAGCACCACTGCCCTTAACATGTAGTGTTGTTGTTGGTAGGAAAAAACACAGAAGCACCATGGAAGTGGACTAAGAAAGGGGAGGAGCCAAACCGAGTTGCTGTTTCTCACACAAAAAAGGAGGTGGTGCCCCCAGAGGCAAAAAACGAGAGGGAAAAAAACGATATATTTTTTCTTTCCTTTTCTTGACCAAATGGGTTCCCAGATTGGTATACTTCAAATGCTGATAAATCATACGTCTCATTCCAGCAGTCTGTTCTTCAGAGGACTCTATAAACAGAAGGGAGAAGGAGAAGTATTATACCTGCCTCCTTTGATCTATGACAATACTCCCACCTCCAGAAATGACTTCTACCTGGACACCAATTATACCCTGGAGCATCTTTTCCTGACGGCAGCCCCAACACCAACCGCCACCCGTCCCACTAACTCAACACGTAGCACCACCTACCCCACCGCCCCAACACCTACAACCACTAGAATCACTTGTCCGACTACCAAAACACCTAGAACCACTTGTCCCACTACCACAACACCTAGAATCACTTGTCCCACTACCACAACACCTAGAACCACTTGTCACACTACCCCAACACCTAGCACTGCCCGCCATACTGCCCCAACACCTACAAACACCCGTCCCTCTGCTAAGAGCAGGTGTGGCAGCGCTTCATTTTCCAAAGCATCTGGCAGTTTAAACCACAAAGGTGAATGTAAGGCTGTAAACGACAGCTGAATGGACAGTCAAAGCTCTTCAAAAAGGATATTGCATTTGTTTATATATACCGTACATTTGTGAATGTAGTTTGGACTAATGTGACGTAACGGTTGGTGAATAATGGTTACATGTAACAATAAAATATAAGAAATATATCATTTTAAATCTCCATTATGCAATGCATGGCTCCTGACCATAAACAAGGGAAATGATAGGATAATAAAGTGAAATGATCTACACCTGTGTGTGCGTACACGCTTGTGTGTGTGTGTGTGTGTGTGTGTGTGTGTGTGTGTGTGTGTGTGTGTGTGTGTGCATGCATGCTTTCTTCATGTAATTATATAAATATTGTATGGAAAATCCTCAAACAATTTGATAATAATCAGGTGTACCTGAACAATTCTCAGTTCATTAGGGCAGGGTTTCTGAAAGTGGTTGCCCCTTGGCATCCTAGGGTGCCATGCCCGTGACACGAGCCCAGTGTTGCCGCGGAATAATTCGATATTTGGAATTTACCAATATTATTTTATGAGTTTAAACATCAACTATGAAGTTTTCTAGTCCTATGAAATGCATATTCTCTCAAGTCTCTTAACCATCCAGGGGCCTATTTCACGAAAGCAGAATTAGGGGTTAAGCCTGGATTTAACACCTATCCTGGCTTAATTTAGCCAGGATTAGCGATGAATCAGCTTCATGAAAGCTGAATTATCTTGCTAGATTAGTTTAGCCAGAGCCCCCTGGATAAGTTTATCCATGACTCGATTTCACGAAAGAAAATGTACGCAATCCTACCTTAATTTAACCTAATTTAGCTGTGAAGTTAGCCTGGTAGGGACCTGGGGCCCGTTCCACGAAACCTGGATTAGGGATAAACCGGGTTTAACCCGGGTTTAATCGGCTATCCTGGCTTAAATTATCCAGGAAGCGGTTTCACGAAAGCTGAGTTAGCTTGGCAGATTAATTTAGCCAGTAAACCTGGATATGTTTATCCATGATCCAGTTTCACGAAAGAAAATTGAAGCAATCCTGCCTTAGTTACCATGGCAATTTAGCTGTGAAGTTAGCCTGGTCCGGACCAGGCTAACAGCCAAGCTTTATTAATCCAGTGCCTTGTTCTTCAAGTTTTTCCACAGTTAATTCAACACATGTGTTTGCGAACGCGGAAGGAGGCGCCTCCGCCCAAGTGGAGCTTACTATGAAAGTCTGCTCGGCTTGTGTGTGTGTGTGTGTCTGTCTGTGTGCAGTGCACTGCCTGGGTGCGGCCAACAGAGTAGGCCAACGAGTGACGAAAACAGAAAAAAAATGTCCCCCAAAAACCTGTTAGGAGCACGTTTCAGGCAATTTAAAGCTGATTGGTAGTGATTTTTTTGTGATTTTTTTTTTCCGTTTCGGTAGTGACGAAAAGTGACGAGTGACGAAAACAGAAACAAAATTGTTCCCCCAAAAACCTGTTAGGAGCACGTTTCAGGCAATTTAAAGCTGATTGGTAGTGATTTTTTTGTGATTTTTTTCCCCGTTTCGGTAGTGACGACTAGTGACGAGTGACGAAAACAGAAAAAAAAATTGTTCCCCCAAAAACCTGTTAGGAGCACGTTTCAGGCAATTTAAAGCTGATTGGTAGTGATTTTTTTGTGATTTTTTTTTTCCGTTTCGGTAGTGACGAAAAGTGACGAGTGACGAAAACAGAAAAAAAAAATGTTCCCCCAAAAACCTGTTAGGAGCACGTTTCAGGCAATTTAAAGCTGATTGGCAGTGGTGGAAAAAGTACTCAAATTCTTTACTTGAGTAAAAGTACCAATACTGCAATATAAAAATACTCTGTTACAAGTAAAAGTCCAGAATTCAAAATTTACTTGAGTAAAAGTACAAAAGTATTGGCATCAAAATGTACTTAAAGTACCAAAAGTAAAAGTACTAAATATTTTAAAATAGCCGATCTACTAGCTCACAACGCGTCGCATCGCGACACGTTGTGATAAAATGTGGTATAAAATAGGGTTAAAGTGGTTAATGTATGTTTCATTATATCATAATTTATATCTGAAAAGTAACTAGTAACTAAAGTTTTCAAATCAATGTAGTGGAGTAAAAGTACAATAGTTGCCTCTGAGATGTAGTGGAGTAGTAGTAAAAGTATTGGAAATTGGAAATACTCAAGTAAAGTACAGATACCTCAAAATTGTACTTAAGTACAGTACTTGAGTAAATGTACTTAGTTACTTTCCACCACTGCTGATTGGTAGTGATTTTTTTGTGAATTTTTTTTTCCGTTTCGGTAGTGACGAAAAGTGACGAGTGACGAAAACAGAAAAAAAATTGTTCCCCCAAAAACCTGTTAGGAGCACGTTTCAGGCAATTTAAAGCTGATTGGTAGTGATTTTTTTGTGATTTTTTTTTCCCGTTTCGGTAGTGACGAAAAGTGACGAGTGACGAAAACAGAAAAAAAAATGTTCCCCCAAAAACCTGTTAGGAGCACGTTTCAGGCAATTTAAAGCTGATTGGTAGTGATTTTTTTGTGAATTGTTTTTCCCGTTACGGTAGTGACGAAAAGTGACGAGTGACGAAAACAGAAACAAAATTGTTCCCCCAAAAACCTGTTAGGAGCACGTTTCAGGCAATTTAAAGCTGATTGGTAGTGATTTTTTTGTGATTTTTTTTCCCCGTTTCGGTAGTGACGAAAAGTGACGAGTGACGAAAACAGAAAAAAATTGTTCCCCCAAAAACCTGTTAGGAGCACGTTTCAGGCAATTTAAAGCTGATTGGTAGTGATTTTTTTGTGATTTTTTTTCCCGTTTCGGTAGTGACGAAAAGTGACGAGTGACGAAAACAGAAAAAAATTGTTCCCCCAAAAACCTGTTAGGAGCACGTTTCAGGCAATTTAAAGCTGATTGGTAGTGATTTTTTTGTGATTTTTTTCCCGTTTCGGTAGTGACGAAAAGTGACGAGTGACGAAAACAGAAACAAAATTGTTCCCCCAAAAACCTGTTAGGAGCACGTTTCAGGCAATTTAAAGCTGATTGGTAGTGATTTTTTTGTGATTTTTTTTTCCGTTTCGGTAGTGACGAAAAGTGACGAGTGACGAAAACAGAAAAAAATGGTTCCCCAAAAAAACTGTTACACGTTTCAGGCAATTTAAAGCTGATTGGTAGTGATTTTTTTGTGAATTTTTTTTTCCGTTTCGGTAGTGACGAAAAGTGACGAGTGACGAAAACAGAAACAAAATTGTTCCCCCAAAAACCTGTTAGGAGCACGTTTCAGAAAATTTAAAGCTGATTGGTAGTGATTTTTTTTTTTTTTTTTTTTTTCGTTTCGGTAGTGACGACTAGTGACGAGTGACGAAAACAGAAAAAAATTGTTCCCCCAAAAACCTGTTAGGAGCACGTTTCAGGCAATTTAAAGCTGATTGGTAGTGATTTTTTTGTGATTTTTTTTTCCCGTTTCGGTAGTGACGAAAAGTGACGAGTGACGAAAACAGAAAAAAATTTGTTCCCCCAAAAACCTGTTAGGAGCACGTTTCAGGCAATTTAAAGCTGATTGGTAGTGATTTTTTTGTGAATTCTTTTTCCCGTTTCGGTAGTGACGAGTGACGAGAACAGAAAAAAAATTGTTCCCCCAAAAACCTGTTAGGAGCACGTTTCAGGCAATTTAAAGCTGATTGGTAGTGATTTTTTTGTGATTTTTTTTTCCCGTTTCGGTAGTGACGAAAAGTGAAGAGTGACGAAAACAGAAAAAAAATTGTTCCCCCAAAAACCTGTTAGGAGCACGTTTCAGGCAATTTAAAGCTGATTGGTAGTGATTTTTTTGTGAATTTTTTTTTCCGTTTCGGTAGTGACGAAAAGTGACGAGTGACGAAAACAGAAAAAAAATGTTCCCCCAAAAACCTGTTAGGAGCACGTTTCAGGCAATTTAAAGCTGATTGGTAGTGATTTTTTTGTGAATTCTTTTTCCCGTTTCGGTAGTGACGAAAAGTGACGAGTGACGAAAACAGAAAAAAAATGTTCCCCCAAAAACCTGTTAGGAGCACGTTTCAGGCAATTGAAAGCTGATTGGTAGTGATTTTTTTGTGAATTTTTTTTCCCGTTTCGGTAGTGACGAAAAGTGACGAGTGACGAAAACAGAAAAAAAATTGTTCCCCCAAAAACCTGTTAGGAGCACGTTTCAGGCAATTTAAAGCTGATTGGTAGTGATTTTTTTGTGAATTTTTTTTTCCGTTTCGGTAGTGACGAAAAGTGACGAGTGACGAAAACAGAAAAAAATGGTTCCCCAAAAAAACTGTTAGGAGCACGTTTCAGGCAATTTAAAGCTGATTGGTAGTGATTTTTTTGTGATTTTTTTTCCCCCGTTTCGGTAGTGACGACTAGTGACGAAAACAGAAAAAAAATTGTTCCCCCAAAAACCTGTTAGGAGCACGTTTCAGGCAATTTAAAGTTGATTGGTAGTGATTTTTTTGTGAATTTTTTTTCCCGTTTCGGTAGTGACTAAAAGTGACGAGTGACGAAAACAGAAAAAAAATTGTCCCCCCAAAAACCTGTTAGGAGCACGTTTCAGGCAATTTAAAGCTGATTGGTAGTGATTTTTTTGTGATTTTTTTTCCCGTTTCGGTAGTGACGACTAGTGACGAGTGACGAAAACAGAAAAAAAATTGTTCCCCCGAAAACCTGTTAGGAGCACGTTTCAGGCAATTTAAAGCTGATTGGAAGTGATTTTTTTGTGTCGGTAGTGTCACTACCGAAACGGAGAAAAAAAAAACTAAGTCCAGAGCTCGATGAATGTTAGGGACAAAAAAAAAAGTCACTACCAATCAACTTTAAATTGCCTGAAACGTACTCCTAACAGGTTTTTGGGGGAACAATTTCTTTTTCGTTTCGGTAGTGTCACTACCGAAACGGAAAAAAAATTACTAAGTCCAGAGCTCGATGAATGTTAGGGACAAAAAAAAAAGTCACCACCAATCATCTTTAAATGCAAGAGTCAAATGCAAGAGTCAAAGCTTGTAATTGAAAGTGTTGTCAGACTATAATCTCTGCCTGCTGGACAAAATGGACTTCATTCCCTCTACTGTGTGTAAAACTGTGAAGCAATCTACATGGACATTAGAGCTTAACCAAAACTCCTGCCTGGTGATGACAAGTCTGTCACAATGTAGGCTAAACAATAGTTTTTCATTGTGGTATTGACGCCATTCAGTAACATTGATGTGCCTGATATGCTGGGGAGTATCTATTTTACAATATACAAAATGGTATGTCTTCAACCCAGCTACTAGCCAGGTCGACATGTATCGTAATGGTTCCACATGTATTATATGGTGAGACATTCCCAAGTACATTACAAGGTATCTATTATCAGGCTGGGGAAAATAGGTGCTGAATCTTATACTCACAAAACATGACATCATAATATAAGGAAAACGTGAAATGTCTTCTGAGTATTTACAACTTGTTTGCAAATAGCAGATATGCCATTTACTCTATATACACAGGGTATTGTCTCCTCTCAATATCTCAGATCAGAACAATAAGGTAAAAAAAAAGGCAAGTTTGCTTTAACAATAATTTATTTTGAGATCTTCAACACCACTGGGGACTGGACTGTGAACTACTATGTGACGATGGATTCCTTGGACGCCCATGGCCGCAACCCAGAACTCTGCGTCGGCGCAACCACACTTTGCAATTGCCCTGAATTGTGAAAATTCGAGTTGATCATTGTTTTGATTGATATGCTGCATGCCATGAGTGCGAAGTGGTATTTTCTTAAACTTAATTCAGTTAATCATAGAGGATCTGTGGTCATAATACAGCACTGTTTGAGGAACTATAGTTGAAAACTTAAGACATATTTTTTAATGTCCAGTCAAAAGTGAGAACAATGTAGCCTACTTGATTTAACACCAAAACTGCTATAGTTTTGATCATCTGAAACTAAGGAATTTATAAATGACAAAAAGGGTATGAATTTTTATGACATTACGAAACATCTCTCTGTTTCCTTTCAATGAAAGTGTAAATCTGGGTTCAGACTCAGCCAGAGTAAACGTTTTCTAACAGATGGTTTTAAACAACCTAAATCTCAGTCGTGTCATAATGAACTCTTTCCCTGATCATCAGAGGGTGTATCTAGTAGATCCAGTCATTCTGTCAGGGGTAGAGGTGTTTGCTGTGGATTTTCATCTTTTGACCTGTCACCTCTCGCTTTAACTTTAAATATAACCTCAAAATCCTAATTAATGTGAAAGGCCTGGTGGTGCAAGAGTAAAGCATAGGCTTCACAAGCGGATGGTCGTGGGTTTGAATCTTGGTCAGGGAAGATCTCAATTTTCGGTCTTTTTAAGGCGAGAACCATGGATGAAGCCCGCCTCCCTCCTCACGCCCTCTTTTAGCTCCGGTAGGAGAGGGAGGAGCATGGAGGGAGCCCACCTCCAGGGGGAGGAGCTTAATAAATTTACATATTAATTAAAGATTTTTATTTTAGTATTTCTTGTGATTTTATGTCCACTGTTTTTTTCACATGAATTTGTTTGAGACATTTTTTTATTGTTTTTTTTCATCACCAGTTTGTATTGACCACAGCTCCATTGTTTTTTTGTTGTATTACCCTTTCAGTTTTTATTTAGTAGTTGTTTTGAGTGAGCTTTGAACCTCGAACCTTTAGTTTGTGAACCTTTGATTTATCTTTTAAGCCACGCTGGCATGGAAGGTACAATTGGGAACGTCATCCTTAACCCGCCTTTTAGAATTTTAGATGGACAGTGAAAATGTTCTTCAGGAGCCTTGAACCCCAAACCTTCTACTTTCAGACTCTGTGTTTAACTCTTGAGCCACGCTGGCATGGGAAGTACAATTGGGAACGTCATCCTTAACCCTCCTTTTAGAATTTAGATGGACAGTGAAAATGTTCTTCAGGAGCCTTGAACCCCAAACATTCTACTTTCAGACCCTGTGTTTAACTCTTGAGCCACGCTGGCATGGAAAGTACAATTGGGAACGTCATCCTTATCCCGCCTTTTAGAATTTAGATGGACAGTGAAAATGTTCTTCAGGAGCCTTGAACCCCAAACCTTCTACTTTCAGACCCTGTGTTTAACTCTTGAGCCACGCTGGCATGGAAGTTACAATTGGGAACGTCATCCTTGACCCGCCTTTTAGAATTTAGATGGCCAGTGAAAATGTTCTTCATGAGCTTTGAACCCCAAACCTTCTGCTTTCAGACCCTGTGTTCATCTCTTGAGCCACACAGGTATAATACAAAAGAGAACGTAATACTTAAACCACCTTTTAAAAGTTAGATGGACAGTGAAAATGTGCTCCAGGAGTTTCGAACCTTAAACCTTCAGTTTATAGGGCAATTTCAGGCAATTTAAAGTTGATTGGTAGTGACTTTTTTTTTTGTCCCTAACATTCATCGAGCTCTGGACTTAATAATTTTTTTTCCGTTTCGGTAGTGACACTACCGAAACGAAAAAAAAAAAGTTCCCCCAAAAACCTGTTAGGAGTACGTTTCAGGCAATTTAAAGTTGATTGGTAGTGACTTTTTTTGGACCAAAACAAAAGTCCCTACCAATCAACTTTAAATTGCCTGAAACGTACTCCTAACAGGTTTTTGGGGGAACTATTTTGGCCTCCACACTTAGTGATTTTTTCGGATTTAACTTCGTTTCGGTACCATGGCTCAAGAGAAAACTCTGGGGTTTATAAACTGAAGGTTTAAGGTTCGAAACTCCTGGAGCACATTTTCACTGTCCATCTAACTTTTAAAAGGTGGTTTAAGTATTACGTTCTCTTTTGTATTATACCTGTGTGGCTCAAGAGATGAACACAGGGTCTGAAAGCAGAAGGTTTGGGGTTCAAAGCTCATGAAGAACATTTTCACTGGCCATCTAAATTCTAAAAGGCGGGTCAAGGATGACGTTCCCAATTGTAACTTCCATGCCAGCGTGGCTCAAGAGTTAAACACAGGGTCTGAAAGTAGAAGGTTTGGGGTTCAAGGCTCCTGAAGAACATTTTCACTGTCCATCTAAATTCTAAAAGGAGGGTTAAGGATGACGTTCCCAATTGTACTTCCCATGCCAGCGTGGCTCAAGAGTTAAACACAGGGTCTGAAAGTAGAAGGTTTGGGGTTCAAGGCTCCTGAAGAATATTTTCACTGTCCATCTAAATTCTAAAAGGAGGGTTAAGGATGACGTTCCCAATTGTACTTCCCATGCCAGCGTGGCTCAAGAGTTAAACACAGGGTCTGAAAGTAGAAGGTTTGGGGTTCAAGGCTCCTGAAGAACATTTTCACTGTCCATCTAAAATTCTAAAAGGCGGGTTAAGG
Source organism: Gymnoscopelus microlampas (assembly GCF_963454915.1). NCBI lineage: Eukaryota > Metazoa > Chordata > Actinopteri > Myctophiformes > Myctophidae > Gymnoscopelus > Gymnoscopelus microlampas. The sequence goes on from NC_139943.1 coordinate 23,277,495, forward strand.
ATGACGTTCCCAATTGTACCTTCCATGCCAGCGTGGCTTAAAAGATAAATCAAAGGTTCACAAACTAAAGGTTCGAGGTTCAAAGCTCACTCAAAACAACTACTAAATAAAAACTAAAAGGGTAATACAACAAAAAAACAATGGAGCTGTGGTCAATACAAACTGGTGATGAAAAAAAACAATAAAAAATATCTCAAACAAATTCATGTGAAAAAAACAGTGGACATAAAATCACAAGAAATACTAAAATAAAAATCTTTAATTAATATGTAAATGTATTAAGCTCCTCCCCCTGGAGGTGGGCTCCCTCCATGCTCCTCCCTCTCCTACCGGAGCTAAAAGAGGGCGTGAGGAGGGAGGCGGGCTTCATCCATGGTTCTCGCCTTAAAAAGACCGAAAATTGAGATCTTCCCTGACCAAGATTCAAACCCACGACCATCCGCTTGTGAAGCCTATGCTTTACTCTTGCACCACCAGGCCTTTCACATTAATTAGGATTTTGAGGTTATATTTAAAGTTAAAGCGAGAGGTGACAGGTCAAAAGATGAAAATCCACAGCAAACACCTCTACCCCTGACAGAATGACTGGATCTACTAGATACACCCTCTGATGATCAGGGAAAGAGTTCATTATGACACGACTGAGATTTAGGTTGTTTAAAACCATCTGTTAGAAAACGTTTACTCTGGCTGAGTCTGAACCCAGATTTACACTTTCATTGAAAGGAAACAGAGAGATGTTTCGTAATGTCATAAAAATTCATACCCTTTTTGTCATTTATAAAGTCCTTAGTTTCAGATGATCAAAACTATAGCAGTTTTGGTGTTAAATCAAGTAGGCTACATTGTTCTCACTTTCAATTCAATTCAATTCAATTCAATTTTATTAAAGTGTCAAATCACAACAAGTTGTCTCAAGACACTTTACATGTAGAGAAGAGACCCAACATCCCACCCTGAGCAAGCAATTTTGCGACAGTGGCAACGAAAAACTCCCTCTTAATTCAACAGGAAGAAACGTCAGGCAGACCCTAGGCTCTAGGGCGGGGGCCTTCTGCCTCGACCGTGTTGGGGGAAAGAAGAGAGAGAGAAAGGGAGAGACAGAGGAGAGACAGAAAGAGATACAGTGCAAGCAGTAACAATAACAATAATAGCAAATATAATAGTGTAAGATACTAGCATATGATAGTATAATATAGTACAGCAATAGTGTGTATGCAGTATATAATGGAATAATATAAAAATGTTTAAGATAATATAATATGCGGTATAGTGTAGTGTAGTAGAAGTCCACGGTCGTGTCCAGGTCGTGCTCCATGGAGAGAGGCCCGGTCCGGTCCGCAGTCACAGTCTTGAGCCGCAGCTGGGGGTCCGTAGTAACAGTCCATAGACTCCATGGAGAGGCCCAGGCCCGGTCCGCAGTCACAGTCTTGAGCCGCAGCTGGGGGTCCGTAGTAACAGTCCATAGACTCCATGGAGAGGCCCAGGCCCGGTCCGCAGTCACAGTCTTGAGCCGCAGCTGGGGGTCCATAGTAATAGTCCATGGACCTGCGACGTGGGTGGTAGAAGAAACTCCGGGGAACGAGTCCCCGGTTGTAGAATTAGTGGCAGGCCTTACTAGAGCGTGAATCCGTACAGGGTTAATTACGATTGTACCAATGGGACACAAACCCACACAACCAAAGGGAGGACGGGAAGAGAGAGGACGAGGGGAGAGAGGAGAAAGGGAAGGTGGGGGAGAGAGGATGACTATAGGGGGACTGAGTCTATACACTTCGGCTATAGGCTTTATCATAGAGAAAGGTTTTTAGTCTAGTTTTAAATATACAGAGTGTGTCTGCTTTACGGACTGAGACTGGGAGAAGGTTCCACAGCTGAGGTGCTTGAAACTTAAATGCTCTACCTCCTGTTCTAGTTTTTTGGGGGTTTACTGGAACCGTAAGCATTTTTTCATACTGTGGACGCAGTGGTGTTCTGGCTGGTTTACGGGGCTCGATGAGTTCTTTGAGATATACTGGTGCCTGTCCATTGAGAGCCTTGTATGTGAGGAGGAGAACTTTAAACTCTATTCTGTATTTAACCGGGAGCCAGTGCAAAGAGGCCAATGAAGGAGTGATATGATCTCTTCTTCTGGTTCCTGTCAGTATGCGCGCAGCGGCATTCTGGACAAGCTGCAGGCTATTTAGGGACTTACTTGGGCAGCCTGATAGTAAGGCGTTGCAATAGTCCAGCCTAGAAGTAACAAATGCGTGGACAAGTTTTTCTGCATCATTTTGGGACAGAATGTGCCTAACTTTTGCAATATTACGCAGGTGAAAAAAGGCATTTCTTGAAATTTGTTTTATGTGGGACTGAAAGGACATGTCTTGGTCAAACGTGACTCCCAGATTCTTTACAGTGGCCCTGGAGGTCAAGGTAATACCATCTAGGGTAAAATTCTCATCGATTAATTTATCTCTGAGGTGCTTAGGGCCGAGTACAATAACTTCAGTTTTGTCCGAGTTGAGGAGTAGGTAATTACGGGTCATCCAACTCTTGATGTCTATAAGACATGCTTGAAGTTTAGCCAGTTGATCTGTTTCATCTGGCTTCATTGATAGATATAATTGTGTATTTGTGACTTTGGACTGGACATTAAAAAATATGTCTTAGGTTTTCAACTATAGTTCCTCAAACAGTGCTGTATTATGACCACAGATCCTCTATGATTAACTGAATTAAGTTTAAGAAAATACCACTTCGCACTCATGGCATGCAGCATATCAATCAAAACAATGATCAACTCGAATTTTCACAATTCAGGGCAATTGCAAAGTGTGGTTGCGCCGACGCAGAGTTCTGGGTTGCGGCCATGGGCGTCCAAGGAATCCATCGTCACATAGTAGTTCACAGTCCAGTCCCCAGTGGTGTTGAAGATCTCAAAATAAATTATTGTTAAAGCAAACTTGCCTTTTTTTTTACCTTATTGTTCTGATCTGAGATATTGAGAGGAGACAATACCCTGTGTATATAGAGTAAATGGCATATCTGCTATTTGCAAACAAGTTGTAAATACTCAGAAGACATTTCACGTTTTCCTTATATTATGATGTCATGTTTTGTGAGTATAAGATTCAGCACCTATTTTCCCCAGCCTGATAATAGATACCTTGTAATGTATTTGGGAATGTCTCACCATATAATACATGTGGAACCATTACGATACATGTCGACCTGGCTAGTAGCTGGGTTGAAGACATACCATTTTGTATATTGTAAAATAGATACTCCCCAGCATATCAGGCACATCAATGTTACTGAATGGCGTCAATACCACAATGAAAAACTATTGTTTAGCCTACATTGTGACAGACTTGTCATCACCAGGCAGGAGTTTTGGTTAAGCTCTAATGTCCATGTAGATTGCTTCACAGTTTTACACACAGTAGAGGGAATGAAGTCCATTTTGTCCAGCAGGCAGAGATTATAGTCTGACAACACTTTCAATTACAAGCTTTGACTCTTGCATGGATCAAACCGTTAAGTGGATAAGTTGGTCAAATAAATTAAAACACCAGATTGTAGAAGGCAAAAATTATTGTCAGTTAAACAAACAACTTTTGTGTATTATGTTCATATGTGTATGGGCTTAGGTATTAAGAGATGTTACATTCCAAAGTTTCAATTTTATGTTCAGCTTTAGTAGTGAAGAACCCTTCTGATTATGAATAGTAATTCCAAAAAACACACATCTGTATTCATTGTAAATGTTAAATACATGTGACTAAATACATTACCAAACATATAGATTCACTTTTCAAACACATGGTAAAAAGAATAATAAGTAGAGACAAAGCAGAGCAGATATAGTTTAAAGTATTTATTAACACAATTGTTTTATTGGTACCTTTACTGTAAGCAACACCATCAATATATTTGGTATAATGTCCTATCAATTATTGTTATTATAGTTGTTGTTATTATGATTATATATGTAATAATAGTATGGTTATATTTTATGATTCTATATATAGGTTAATTATAGTTATTAGTGATAATTATACAATTATATATTATGGTAACTATTACAATGCCTGTAAACAGTTTATTATTGACAGATATATTGTTGATGCTATAATGATTATTATTACTACTATTACTGTTATTATCCAAAATTATATTCTAACTTTTAAGTAAATTCAATATTTTACAGGGTGAAGCAAAAAACCCGCCTCCTATTTCAGCCAATTTAGGAGTGCACAGGGAAAAAATTCTTGCACCGACCCATTTGTTAAAAAAGGGGATCAAGCAAACTCCTGGTAAATATATTAATATATTATTGTGTAACAACACGTGTAACAACATGTAACATTCTGAAAAATAGGTACAAATTGTAGGGCTGCAACTATATTTATTAAGTTAATTATCTCCACCTCCCTTAAAGGAGCATACATCCCATCTTAATGCCCACTCTGTGCTACAGACACACGTAGGCACCAGCGAACGCAAAGCCCCGCGCAACGGCTGGGGTCTCGGGGGGCGTAGTCCCCCGAGACTCTAGTAAATGGATAAAGTGGTTAAAATGTTTATGATGCTACCTTAACTACTCTAGCTGGGAACCCCCTGAAATCCCCCCAAGGACCCCACTTTGAGACAGGCTAAGAGCTTGTAGCTGCGTTAGCATTTGGAACCGTATCCATCACACTGTAAGAGCTGGTGTGTGGACTTCACGTCTGATAAACCATTACAATACCAGTGGTCCTCAAACTTTTACGTTTCAAGGACCACCATAACGGGTCCATTTGGTTCCATTTGTACACTAAAGAGTTACAGACCTGTAATGGTCCATTTGGTCATCAACAATTATAATGATAATGAAGGATCCCAACCATACACAATGAACATAAAGAATAAAACAAACCATGTAAGGGTAAATACAACATTATGAACATAAAGATAAAATAAACCACATAAGGGGAAATACAACACTATGAACAAAGAATTAAACAAACCATGTAAGGGTAAATACAAAGAATAAAACATAAAACCATAAAGGGTAAATACAACACTATGAACATAAATAAAACAGACAATATAAAATGGTAAATACAACACTATGAGTAGGGCACTGCAGGGAATTGAACCCCATCCCGGTAAACCAGGAGAACCACACCAGAGCCTTTGTTTTTATGTTGTTATTTACAAATCATGGTAACATTCACTCATTTACATTTCAACAGTAAAGTCACTTCACAATTTTAAATGTAGATATTCATCTATACTCTTTGTCCAGAGTGACTCACAATAAACAAGGTAAACACATACATAGAATACAATCACATTCAAATACAGTAAATGGAAGTTAAAACAAAACATACATTACAACTGAAATATTTTTTGTGCAAATATTACATAATTTCCAATGATATTATCCATATCCAAGACTAATGCTATTTTGACAAGCCTATGAAGTCATGACGACCAAGAAGAAAACAGGAAAACAATAACCCAATATACATGTCAATAATTAACATTACAATAAAAAAGGAGAAAAACTAAAACAAAATACAGATAAGATACAATAAACTAACAGATATTCAAATTAATATTTGCACAAAAAAAAAACTCTCGCTGACCTCCCTCATCTATCCCGTCACAGTTCATCCATTTACCAATTTAGTTTATCCACTTAACAAGGTTGCCATGTTAAAGGACAAGTCCGGACTAGAATAACAGACTTTTGTCCTACTTTTATTGATCCCAAATGACTGGCCATGGAAAATTCATGAACAGGCCATAAATAGGTAGCCATGTTTTCACTCCACACAAACTTTAAGGAAAACTCCTTAGACAGAGATTAAGAAAATATATTTGCATTTTATTTGTTCATGCTCATAAAGCGCTCCAAGAGCTAAGTGAAAAGTGCAGCAGCAAACTTTTGGGTCAAAGGACCATCGTCAGTGCCTCGCCTACTGACCGCCGTGAATAATGAAGCTTTACCCGCAAATGACAACACATAAATCCACATCACATACAGCGCCTATGGTCATATGTGATGTGGACTGACGTGATGAAGACTTACCTGCACATGACTGAAGTGACGTGAAATGATAAGACGAGACGCAAATCAAATTACGCAAAATGAAACGAGACATAAATCCACATCACATACTACACTACACTACACTACACCAGACATACACTATGGTCATTATGTGATGTGGACTGACGTAATGAAGCTTTAACCGCAAATGATTAGATCTGATGATATAGCACTGACGATGGTCCTATGACCTAAATGTTTGCTGCTGCACTTTTCACTTTGATCCCTTGGAGCACTTTATGATCATGAAACGAATAAAATAAAAATAGCTTTTCTTTGTCTCCGTCTAAGGAGTTTGTGGAAGGAGTCTTTTTTTCTGCCAGTTTTGCTTTGTTTTTGAGACCAGCTACAGTCAGTAAATATTCCTCTTTTTCCTTTTAGTTTCCTACAATAAAAAAGAAAGAAAGAAATGTACAGAAATAAAACGTTATTTTTCAAAGGAACCTCATATATTTAAGGAAACATGGAACAAAATGGACCCTTGTCCACTGTTTCCCAAGTTATGGGTCGGGACTCAATAATGGGTCGTGGACATTATTAATACTTAATTAACCTGTTAATTAAGTATTCAATCAAAGCTTCCAGCAGGTTATTGGCCTGTGGATTACGGTTCATTGAACATTGTAATGTATTAAATACATTTGAAATGACATTGGTTTGTTCTGAATGGATTAGATATGACATATTGGAATATTGTTGATGTCCAAAAAACATTATAAAATGTGAAAATAGCCGATCTACAAGATCAATGTCACAAAATAAAGAAAAACATTCAAAATAATGTAATTTAAGAAAATGCTAAATAAGAAATTCCATGAAGAAAAGAAAATAATGAAAATCTACAAGAGTGAAGATCTACAAGCTCAAACTAATTTCATAAAGTAAATTCAAAAAAGAAAAGCAATTCCATAAAGTAGGGGAATCATTTGTTTAACATACAACTTACATTTAGTTGAAATTTAAACCAGTGGTTCTCCTCCTAAATATTTGGCAAAAACATTAAGATTTAATATAAAAAAGTTATAATAAATAAATAATTTATACTAAGTTAGTACCAATGGATTGATTGGTCTTTAAAGCATGCTCTGGAAAGGCCCACCCATCTGTCCACTTAACACGGCTGCCATGTTAAGTGGTCAGATCCAGAATAAGGTTGAGAACCACTGATTTACACATTTCAAAGATCTACAACTACAGCAGAAATGAACATTTAATTAAACAACTACGGCAGATGAAAACCTAACCCTATGGATTAAGTACATGAGCAACATGTAATTAAGTTTCACAATTAAGATTGACATTTTTAGAGGAACTTCATTTAATTTAACACTTTTTTAAAGCTCTGTGGACATTGTTTTAGTAAAAACCTGATAATGCTTTTAATCGGGTAAACGACATATAGATCATATTTGTTATCAAAAAACAAAAATGTCCACAAAACTTACAAGTGTGAAATAAAATCTTGACTCCAACCAATTTTATATTTTTGAAAATTGTAATAATGTAATAATTTACAGACCATAAATGGGTAGCCATGTTAACATCTTTATAAAAAATAAAAAACGGTTGAAGAAAAGACTCACTCCACAAAAACCTTATGGAAAACTCCTTAGACAAAGACTAAGTAAATATATTAGTGTTTTAATTTTTCATGCTCATAAAGAGCTCCAAGTGCTAAAAGTGAAAAGTGCAGCAGCAAACGTTTGGGTCAAAGGACCATCGTCAGTGCATCGCCTACTGACCGCTGTGAATAATGAAGCTTTTCCCGCAAATGACAACACATAAATCCACATCACATACAGCGCCTATGGTCATATGTGATGTGGACTGACATGAAGACTTACCTGCAAATGAATTATAAGTGACGTGAAATGATATGACGAGACGCAAATCAAATTACGCAAAATGATACAAGACATAAATCCACATCACATACTACACTACACTACACCAGACATACACTATGGTCATTATGTGATGTGGACTGACGTAATGAAGCTTTAACCGCAAATGATTAGATCTGATGATATAGCACTGACGATGGTCCTATGACCTAAATGTGTGTTGCTGCACTTTTCACTTTGAGCACTTGGATCACTTTATGATCATGAAACAAATAAAACAAAAATAGATTTTCTTAATCTCCGTCTATAAATCTTCCTCTTTTTCCTTTTAGTTTCCTACATTTTTTTAAAATAAAATATTTACAGAAATAAAAAGTTCTCATATTTCTAAAGAACCTCATACATTTAAGGCAACAAATGGACCCTGGTCCGCTGTTTCCCAAGTTATGGGTCGGGACTCAATGGTGGGTCGTGGACACATTTTCTTGGGTCATGAGTAAATACCCCCTCCCCCCCCCAAACCTGTTAATAAAGTATTCAATCAAATCAAAGATCTACAACATCAAAACATAACCCTATCGATTAACGCTCTGTACATGAGCAAAATGTAGTTCACAATTAAGATTGTTTTTAAAGGAAAAAGTATTTTATTCAACACTTTTTAAAGCTCTGTGGATTTTTTGTTTTAATGACAACCTGATAATGCATTTAATCATCGGGTAAACAATACATCATATTTCTATCAAAAAAACAAAGCAAAAATATCCACAGAACTTACAAGTGTGAAATACAATCTTGACTCTTCCAAACAAAAACATTTAGAAATTTGTAATAATTTAATCATTACAGACCATAAATGTGAAGCCATGTTAACATCTTTATACAAAAGGAAAACCGGTTGAAGAAAAGACTCACTCCACAAAAACCTTAAAGGGTAAGACCACTTTGGTAGAGGTTTGGGTTGTGTAGTTACCTTGCCATGATGTAACTCCAAAGGTGGGCAAGAAATAAAAAATAATTGCTCCATTGATTAGAAATTGATAATTCAAAATATGCTCCTCATTGACTTACATTGTACGGTAAAACTGCTCTCAAAGTCACTCTTTTAGGACAAAAACAAACGTAAACAAAGTTGATTCAGACAATATAGAACATCACCAAACCCAGTACTGTTTTTTTTTTAAATAAAAATGTCAACTTCCTGTTGATTTTGCCATTTTTAATAAGTAGAAAACCCGGACTGGATCGGCGGATCCGGATCCAGATCTTCAAATAGTAAAATCAACAGGAAGTTGACATTTTTATTAAAAAAACAAACAGTACTGGGTTTGGTGATGCTCCATATTGTCTGAATCAGCTATGTTTGGGTTCATTTATGTGCTAAAAGAGTGACTTTGAGAGCTGTTTTACCGTACAATGTAAGTCAATGAGGAGCATATTTTGAATTATCAATTTCTAATCAATGGAGCAATTATTTTTGATTTCTTGCCCACCTTTGGAGTTACATCATGGCAAGGTAACTACACAACCCAAACCTCTACCAAAGTGGTCTTACCCTTTAAGAAAAACACCTTAGACAGAGACTAAAAAAATATATTAGTGTTTTATTTGTTCATGCTCATAAAGAGCTCCAAGTGCTAAAAGTGAAAAGTGCAGCAGCAAACGTTTGGGTCAAAGGACCATCGTCAGTGCCTCGCCTATTGACCGGCATGAATAATGAAGCTTTACCCACAAATGACAACACATAAATCCACATCACATACTACACTACACTACATTACGGTCATTATGTGATGTGGACTGACGTGATGAAGCTTTAATTGCAAATGATTACATCTGATGATATAGCACTGACGATGGTCCTACGACCTAAATGTGTGTTGCTGCACTTTTCATTTTGAGCACTTGGAGCACTTGATGAACATAGAAAAAATAAAATAAAAATATATGTTCTTAGTCTCTGTCTGAGGAGTTTTCCTTAACGTTTTTATGGAGTGAGTCTTTATTTCTGCCAGTTTTCATTTATTTTTGAGATCAGTCAGTAAATATTCCTCTTTCCTTTTAGTATCCTACATTTGTTTTACATGAATAAAATAAAATATTTAGAGTAGTAAAACGTCCTTATGTTTCAAAAGAACCCGATACATTTAAAAACAAAAATCAAAGAAATTCCATTTAAAATATTAAAATAAGAGTAATGAAAATAGCAGATCTACAAGCCGAGCTTGTAGATCTGCTATTCTCACTAGGTCCCAGGGAGACATCACATTTCTCTTTTGGGTCTCGAGCTAAAACGTTATGAAAATATTTACACTGAAATGTTTACATTACAGTGTGTTTTTGCCATTGCTTGTTTATTGATAATTTCAGATCCAGATTCAAACAGTGACTATTTTTCTTGGGGTCAATAGTAAAATTAAAATGAATTAAAAGCACATACTGTATAAGAAGCAAGCAAAATAGAACATATGCTATTTCGTGAAAACAACAAATCTAAGCAATAAATTAGAAACAAACAAAAAAAGAGGTTGTGAAAATAGATTTACATGCTCGTTGTGAGCTTGCAAATCTATTATTTTCACTAGTTTGGGTCCTGAGCTAAAAGGTTTGGGAACCTCTGCAGTGGCACAATGCCTGGCAGCTGTTAAATATAGAGCTTACACATTTTGAATTACATCAGTTATGACTAATGTTTAGAATGCAATCAAACAGTTATGACTAATGTTTATTTTCTTTTCCAGGAGTAATACAGTCTACAGTGACTGAACTGCCTCTTACACAGTGTCACAGTGGCTGCTAGCTGATGCCTATGAGTTCAATTCAAAGTTTACAATATAAATGGTGCATTTATCTATAGTACCTTTAACCAAAGCACTTTGTAATGTGCATTACATTCACCAACATACTTACCAGGGGGAGAGATAGAGATGAGGGATAGAGAGACAGAGATAGAGAAATGAGGGATAGAGACAGAGAGAGAGATAGAGAGACTCGTATAATTTACATCATTTGTGTACGATTGACATAAATTATAGGAGGCGCATATGACGCAATGGCAGCAGCATTCTTTGCTTCATGTTCTCTGCATCAGTCTCAGTCCAGTATCAGTCCATTTTCTTAATTATTCTCCTGCCAAATGACGAGCATTGTAGGCAAACAACGTGAAACGAAGTCCACATCACATACTGGTCATATGGTTGTATGTATCGTTTATATTATATTATTATTATTATTATGATGTGATGTGGATTGACGTGATGAAGCTTTACTCGCAAATGACGGCACAAATAACGAGCAACTATACGTGATGCACATGCCGACATCCGTCACACACCTTCACATCACATACTGGTCATATGTGATGTGATTTGGCGTGATTAAGCTTTAACGCAAATGACGCAACCTAAAATCAATTGTGCCAATATTTGTCAGCAATACAGCAACAGCATGAATGACATTAGTACACAACATACAACACTATGAATGACATTAGTAAACAACATACAACACTATGAATAACATTAATACACAACATAAAACACAAGCAACAGGAATAACCAAAGTCATTAACCCTTTAAGACCTGAAGCCGATTCTACATGTCTCCTAAATCCCAACAGTTTTCTGAAAAACATAAGTTTCTATATCAGTGGTTCTCAAACTTTTTCATGTGAAGGACCCCCAAAATGATATGTATTTGGCCGTGGACACCCATCAAAATATTTTGTTCCAGGGACCCCCCCAGAAGCAAAGATTTGAGTTAAAAAATATTCGCTTTAAAAATATATATATATATTCAAAGATTTGCACACATTTTCAAAAAAAATAAAAAATAACAGATCTACAAGCTCATAGCGTGGCACTCGGTGCTGCGCTATGAGCTTGTATATCTGCTATTTTTGAATAGCCAAAGTGTAAAATAAAGCTTTTTAGCTCAAATCTAAAAATGACACAGTTCCAGGTCTTAATAGGTTAAATGCATACGATATGAATGATGGCCCTACATCTCTTCCTGTTCTGACCTACTGTAAACAACGGCGTGTACCTCGCCTAAAAGAAAAAAAATGCCGACCGATGTGAATGACGAGCTATCCGCAAATGTCGTGAAATAATCACAAAATCACATAAATCCACATCACATTAACTGACCAGTAATGTGATGTGGCCTGACGTGATTTACTCGCAAATAACCTTAAACGGTACAACTCCAATCATATTACGTGAAACGACACACGACGTAAAGGACGACATGCATCACATACCTCCACATATGTTCATATGTGACGTGGACTAACGTGATGATGTTTTACCCGCATATGTTGTGAAATGACACAACACAACACATACATCACATCAATGCACATCACATACGGCCCCCCTGTACGGTCATATGTGATGTGGGCTGACGTGATGAAGACTTACCTGCATATGACGGAAGCGACGTGAAATCAAATGTAATTTTTACCCGCATGTGTTGTGAAATGACAACACATACATCACATCAATCCACATCACATACTACACTACACCATGGACTTATGTGATGTGGGCTGACGTGATGACTTACCTGCTCGGATGTTACGTGAAATCCTGAGACGCGACGCAAATCAAATCAAAACGCTGGCCGTGACCCAATATTAAAAAAACACTGGTCCAGTCCCTTCTTACTTATTCTTCACGAATGACGGGCATTGAACGCAAACGACACAAACCGCTGGCCCGCCACCCGTTAAATGACGCAACGCAAGCGGCGCTAAGCGAATGACGCTGATAGTGCAAATTTTACAGTAAAAACTAAAAAAGGTTTACTTGATACTATGACAGGGCAAAAAAAAGCTATATTTTTAACTTTATCAAAAATAGATAAAGCGCAAATAGGTTTAACTATGTGAGTTTGCTATGTGACCAAGAGCCACATATACTATACCCTGTCACTATATTATACAACCTAGTATACATATACTGTACCCTGTCACTATATTATACAGCTTAGTGTGAGCCTACATATACTGTACCCTGTCATTACATAACCAGCCTAGTATACGTATACTGTCAGTACTACAAATGGAACCAAATGGACCAGTGACGGGTCCATTTGGTTCCATTTGTACACACAAAAAACACAAAGACACACTAGGCTGAAAAAAAGTAATAACTTTATTAAAGCAAATAATAAAGAGAAAAGAGGGAAAGTTAAAGTATGGAGGTCAGGTAGAAACCTTTTATGTCCAAAACTGTTACTTTTTAACCCATTGAGACCTGAAGCCGATTCTACATGTCTCCTAAATCTCAACAGTTTTCTGAAAAACGTATGTTTCTATATCAGTGGTGCTCAATCTTTTTCATGTCAAGGACCCCCAAAATGATATGTATTTGGCCGTGGACCCCCATCAAAATATTTCGTTCCAGGAACCCCCCAGAAGCAAAGATTTGAGTTAAAAATGTTAGCTTTAAAAATATATATATATATTCAAAGATTTGCACACATTTTAACGATTTTTGAATAGCCCAAAGTGTAAAATAATGCATTTTAGCTCAAATCTAAAAATGACAGTTCCAGGTCTTAATGGGCACAAAAAATAAACTGTGTTCCAATGGAGCCAATGTAATTATCATGATCTTTGCTTTGTGAGCTTGTAGATCAGCTGTTTGTACTGCTTTAGTGTGTGACACTGTAGTATGACCAAGTAAAGAAATGTATTTACAAAAAATAAAATATGGAGATACAAGGTTTCTGCCCGACAACCAATGATAGACCGTGTCACTACTAGCACTTACCTTCAACAGCAGCCACGACTCAAACAGCAGCAAATGAAAAAAAAAACACTAAGGAAGCAAATGACACGACGCACATCATTTGCTTTCTCTATTAGTTTGCACAGACCTACAGCACAGATGGATGTAAAGTGTTAATGGGGCTACATGCTACCATAATGATACCAGACATAAATCACATAGCTCCACATCACATACATTTGTACACACGAACCACTAGTGAAGAACTAGTGCAATAGACAGGCAAGAAGAAAGAAATGTGTTTGTGAAAAGAAAGAAAGACAAAAATAAAAAATCGATCAAATAACTCAGACACAAGAGTGAATAAAAACAAATCATTTTGTTATTGCTTTATTAAAGCAAAGAATAGAGGAAAAGAGGAGAAGTTACGACCACATGTGGTCGTATGTGATGTGGACCGACGTGACCAAAGCTTTAGCCGAACAATTACGTGAAACGATAAATAAATCACATAAATGTGATTTGGACAGACATTTGTCATTTGTGGCAACGCAAATGACGACATACATGGTATGTAGCATGTAGCATGTAGCCCCCTTAACAAGCAGCAGCAGAAATCAAAAGGTTCCTACCTTCCTGCCATCTACAGACGTCTTCTTCTTGTCAACTTCATGTTCTGTAAAGACACAAGAAAAAGAAAACAAAAGGTTGAGTTGTGCCGGCCCTACAGGGTGACATTTTGGAAGCCATAGTGACATGTCATAATCTAGTCACTGACAGGCTGTGTCACCATTATGACATTTTACTTCATTAATTGTCACAAATAATTGCAATTAATGATTCAATTGTGTTTGTTTGGCATTGAACATAAATAATATATTTTTGGCTGGCTTTTAAACTTCGTAAACAGGGCAGATATGACAAATAACTTAAATGAATGCCATATTACCTGACTTGACTTTCTAATGTAAAAAAAAAAAGCGATCTACAAGCTCACAACGTGTCGCGATCACGGCACGGTGTGAGCTTGTAGATCGGCCATTTCCTCCATTTTATGAACTGGAAACTATGACGATTTTATGCAAAATAATTGCAATTACCTCAAATAATTTGCGATTATGTAACCGGAAGAGTGGGCACCTGGGAAAAGTGGGCACTTCAATGTGTAATTGGCCATTTAATTTCCTCACATTCGACAATAGGCCTTATTCACATCGGGTCACGTGACGTCTGTTTACGTCCTGGTTTCCATTAGGAGGGGATCAGTCTATTTTCTCCATTGACTTACATGCATTCTGCTCATCAGACACAAGCCAACTAACGTCTTATTTCGAAAGGTAAAGTTATTCTAATACTGTGTGCTGTATTATCTTGTTTTCTTGATGATGTTATTGTTCTTTTACATCTTACCATTTGGAAATTGACTTTAATAGATAGAGAATGCTAGCAATGTTACCTGCCTGTGTAGAACACATCACCATACAGTGGTGTAAAGTAACCAAGTACATTTACTCAAGTTTTACTTTACTGGAGTATTTACAATTTCCAGTACTTTTACTTCTACTCCACTGCATCTCAGAGGCAAATATTGTACTTTTCACTCCACTATTGCATTGTGAGCTTGTAGATCTGCTATTTTCATAAGATTTTTTATACATTTGAAAACTGGGACATTCTACATAATAATTACATTCTACTTTGGTACCTTAAAGACGCAGTGAAGTGACATTTTCGGTCATTTTATTTTGAAGGTTCAGCCTGAAACGTCGGCTCAACGACTCTAAACCAATCAGAAGGTCCCATCCCTTCAGGCTATGGGACGTTGGATCTCAATCACTTCAGCCGTGGGTAACACGGCTAGTGTTTGTTTACAAGTGAGAGAGAGACAGCCAGTGAAGCACGTTTGCTACTACCTGGCTTATTTCTAACCTATAATGTTTTCAGATACATATTTTAGTGTGCAGATGAAGTTTAAAATGAGTAATACACTCATCTTCAATGAGATTCAAAACGGAGTATCTCTGTAATTAAAATCAGCTGTGTTTGAAGAACGTGCAGCTATGGGAATCAAACAGGTGCATGTAATCAAGATTCATTATATTCATGAAGGCTGCATTATGTCATCACGCAGCACGTTTTCGTTTACAGGAAGTAATTAAGATTGGCTTTTTAGGGACTTTAGATGTAAAAATACACAAAAATGTTTATTTTTTATTTTTTTTGGCATCTATTGTTAGGTATGCCCATATGATGACCACGGATATGCTCTAAAAGTGTGAAAAACATATTTTTCATTTCACTACACCTTTAAGTGGCCTACATTAACATTTTGATACCAATACCTTTTACTCAAGTACATTCTGAATTTCTGACCATACATACATTCATACACACATATGCTACAAGTGAAAGTCAGAAATTCAGAATTTACTTGAGTAAAAGGTATTGGTATCAAAATGTTAATGTAGGCTACTTGAGGTACCAAAGTAGAAAGTACGCATTATGTACATATGTAGAATGTCCCAGTTTTCAAATGTATAAAAAAATCTTAAGAAAATAGCAGATCTACAAGCTCACAATGCAATAGTTGAGTGAAAAGTACAATATTTGCCTCTGAGATGCAGTGGAGTAGAAGTAAAAGTACTGTAAATTGTAAATACTCAAGTAAAGCAAAAATACCTAAGAAATCATACATAAGTACAGTACTTGAGTAAATGTACTTGGTTACTTTACACCACTGTATGGTGAGTATATATATTGGTATAAAAAGGAAATGCTAAAATAAGCCTATGTGTTCTACACAGGCAGGTAACATTGCTAGCATTCTCAATCTATCTATTAAAGTCAATTTCCAAATGGTAAGATGTAAAAGAACAATAACATCATCAAGAAAACAAGATAATACAGCACACAGTATTAGAATAACTTTACATTTCGAAATAAGACGTTAGTTGGCTTGTGTCTGATGAGCAGAATGCATGCAAGTCAATGGAGAAAATAGACTGATCCCCTCCTAATGGAAACCAGGACGTAAATAGACGTCACGTGACCCGATGTGAATAAGGCCTAATACAGCCACTGTGGGCATAAAACAATACGTTGAAGGGTACGTTTAGGTCTGATAATGATGTACAGTACACATGTTCACATCATGTATACTTTACATCACTGAAGACCATTTAGCAAATTCTTAATTTGTTTAACATTTGAGAAACAAAAATAGCCAATTTAACAAAGACGTGCCCACTACTCCTGTATCAAACACCATTTTCAAGTAAATACACAATGCTTAGCATTTAATCCAGTTTTAGAAACAACTAAACAGTGGCTCTCAAAGGTTTTCATATCAAGGACCCCAAATGAAAATGCATTTGACCAAGGATTGGGCCTCTTCCGTACTTTCCTTGGTGTTACAAATTATACTAATTAAGAGTGTACAGATGGAACCAAATGGACCCGTAATTTGTTTCCATTTGTACACTCGGAGTCAAAGGGATATTTCATTTAAAAAAAAAACTTTGGGTAATTTTATCGTCTACTCAGGCTTTTGTGAGACCCCCAGACCGTTTTTAAGTTGCTTGATTCAGTATTTAGACATTTGATATTCATTTTATCAGACACGCGCCCTTGACACGGCTCCCTTATCAAACAAGCTGGTTGCTTGTTTCTCTCACAGAATCTGGCAACACCGAGGACAAGCTTCACGTCGTTCTGCATGAACGGCAGCTCATAAGGGACATTCAGTGCATGTTTGAGTGTCAGTACACTGCATAATGAGGATTAGTGGAAAAAACAACAACTTTGGAGCTGCTAAAATCGTCGATTTTCATTTATGCACATTACTCCATTAAGCCAGGGGAAGGGGTCTCCACAATGGACAACAGGGGCTTCTCTGGAAAAATTCAACGGCCCTTTGTATGTTGGTGAGCGATTAGCGACGCATCAAAGAAAACATCTAAAATGACTGGAATTCTCCTTTAACCCTTTAAGACCGGGAACGTATCAGTGTCATTTTTAGATTTCTTAATAGGCTATAAAAAATTGCAGATCTACAAGCTCATAGCGCGGCACCGAGTGCCGCGCTATGAGCTTGTAGATCTGATATTTTTTCGAAAGAAATCGTGAAAATGTGTGCAAATCTTTGAATATATATATATTTTTAAGCAAACATTTGTAACTCAAATCTTTGCTTCTGGGGGGATTCTACAAATGTAGAAATCCTCAGACCCCCGCAGACCCCCCCCATCTCAACATATTTTGTTCCAGAAGCAAAGACTTTAGTAAGAATGTTAGTTAGAAAATATATAAATTCAATGATTTGCACAAATTCAAGATTTTTCCAATAAATAGCAGATCTACAAGCTCATAGCGCAGCACTATGAGCTTGTAGATCTGCCATTTGACACAGATGCGTTCCCGGTCTTAATGGTGACACAGCCCTATGGTTTATAGTGTTCAGGTGTGATCCAGGTACGTACCGTGTGGGGTCTCCCGTCGCGTGGTTGAAGATAGCTGGTATTAATAGAGCCGCGTAGGTTGTATGGCACCACGTCCCGAGCACCGTACGCCTCGTATCTCGACGGAGAACGTTCGTTGGCACCGTTATACGTTTCAGCTCTCAGGGCTCGTTGCTGCGTCGACTCCATCGAGGTTCCATCTTCAAGCCCCTTGTCCTGAGTTACAGACACTCTATTACCAGCTATCTCCTGATGACTCCATCCATCCTTTGAACCTTCCCTGAAGCGTTCATACAGCGAGTCAAGCGCTGAGTCATAGCTAGAAGCCATGACTCAGCGTTTTTAACTCATTGTATGAAGTAGATTTAGTCCACTCTGCAGGAGGTCACCACATGATTAACCTGCAAGACACAGATATACACCAACATTACATTTAATATATTGTAGAATAATAATAAAAAATCAAGTTTTTAAGTAGGCTATGTGCAGGGGTGATGCAACTTTGATGATGTAGAGGGCCACTATATTTCCACACTCACTGCAGAGGAATACACTGCATATTGTTGTTGTCGGGCAGAAACCTCTCATCTCCTTATTTTAACTTTTTTTTGTAAATTAAATTCGTCATTCTAGTATGTCACACAAAAGTTGCAAAAATAGCTGATTTACAAGCTCAAAGCGCACCGCGACGCGCTTTGAGCTTGTAGATCTGCTATTTTGGAATTGGAATCCTGAATTCTTTTTGGGTATTTTTTAATTGGAATCCTGAAGTTTTTTTTATATTTAATTTCAAATGGATTTACTTATACTTAAGATAACTTTATGAACTTAAATACAAATACATTGGACATAAAGTCATTAAAGGAGTAGTTCACCCAAAAAATGACTTATTTTCTATCAATTACACACCCCATGAAGCCTTGAATTCATGGAGACTATTATAGTTTCATCTTAGCATTAGATCAAGACTCACATTTCTTCTTATTGATTTTGATATCGATACTTAGTTTAGATTAATTATTCTCCTGCCTGAGTTTCATTTATCTTATGTTACAATTTATAGCTCCGTTATCTCTCCTATCCTTAGGCTTTTACATTTGTTTTGTTCTAGATATTTTACGAATATTTTATGTGTAAAGTGCTGTACAAATAAAATGTCATTATTATTATTATTATTATTATTATTATTATGATCTCATCTATGACATTCTTGAACACTCTCCAAAAATAGTGTTTGTAGTTAGTTCCATGTTAAAGTCTCAAACATCTTGATAAATGTATATTACTCTAAATCATACATGGGCAACTGGCGGCCCGGGGGCCACATGCGGCCCCCACCTTCACTTAATGCGGCCCGCAGGTTAATATTGGAATAGTGATATATTATTGATTTCAGCGGTTATGATTCTAAACATGCAAACATGACCCGCTTTAATTACTTCGGTCTATATTAGTAGCTTAAAGACTAGTATTTAAATTCTATAGTCTTTTTTATGTCCAATGTATTCGTATTTAAGTTCATAAAGCTAACATAAGTATAACTAAATGCATTTGAAATTAAATAAAAATGTAATACTTTTCAGAATTCGAATTCAAAAATAGCAAAAAAAAGAAATTGGATTCCAAATCAAAAATAGCAAAAATAGCAGATCTACAAGCTCAAAACTCGCCGCTCTGCGACGCGTTTTGAGCTTGTAGATCGGCTATTTTTGCTACTTTTGTGCGACAAAGAATGGCGAAGTAAGTACAGCATTCATTTAAGAAATATACGGAGGTGTCTGCCCGACAGTATACAGTATAAGCAATGTGGCCCTCTGGAGTGAGTGTGGAAATATAGTGACCCTCTCCATCATCAAAGTTACATCACCCCTGCTCTAAATGTATCCCATATATCCCAAAGCCACAGATATTATCCCACCATACGGGCCCTTTATGTTCAGTAATATTCCACATTATCCAATGAATAAATGGTTCAATCTGGTCTGTCTGAACATCACCATCCATCCATCCATCCATCCATATCTACGGTATTACACCCCAAGTAATGACGTTCATCCACAGACGGGATTAAATCACTTTTTTATTAAACTATAATGAACATTAACTGAACACTAACACCCCGTGTGTACGGATAACATCTGTGGCTTTAAGAGAATCACTTTATATTTACAATGCATACATAAATGTAGACGCACGCGCCTTAAACACAGAACCACAAACTATTTGGTAAACTGGCGCAGCAGGTGAACGCAGGTATTACACTCCATGTAAATGTGGAAATAGAACGGCGTTCCGACACACACGGGATTAAAACACTTATTTGTTAAACTTTACGCAATATTACGGAACACAACTGACCCGTATGGACGGGTAACATGCGTGGCTTTGGGTTTAAACACTTTATGTGTTGGTTTGGGTTCATTTATGGGGATTTATGAGTCGTTTAAAACGACCAACAAACATCAGACTCGATCACCATCAATAAAATCCCTGACCGTCTTGATCCAAGGCTTACATAGATTACAAAACGCACATTAATGTATATATGGCGGGATTAGATCTACAAACCTCCTCACAGTGAGTGTGGTTTAAGGTTTAAAACGTTAGGTGACAATTTAGTTCAGTGATCATTTGGAACAAATGTTTGTTTGATGATAGCCTTGGATCAAGACTATCAGAGATGTATTTGATCGATTTAGACATTTCATTTCAAGTCAGACTCTAGAGAAATGACTAGTTTGATGCATTTTCTCCCTCAGTTATAAAACATAATATTTCACATATTTGTCCATGTTGGTGTCATAATAATACATAGTCCTACAACACCTTGAAAGCTTAAATAATAATGGTGTTAAATATTGGTGGATAAAAACGTGTCATGTTGATATAAATACCTTCTAAAGAGCAGTGGCGCTCCGCACACCAAACAATTCAAAGCAAACGAGCGTCGTGCGCCTGCGTCCAATTTAAACACATCCGGTCCAAAGCCCCGCCTACTGGATCTGGTGTGTTGAGAAAGTTCACCTTACACAGACGCAGCATTTCCGTTTCCGTTTTCGAACCGGATGTTCAACCTGCAGAGTGAATCGATCCCCAGACTGCTTTCAAGTCATCAACACTAAACCATCTACACCTGTGTGCAGTGGTGGAAAAAGTACTCAAATTCTTTACTTAAGTAAAAGTACCAATACTGCAATATAAAAAATACTCTGTTAGGGCGCGCTCCCACCGCACTTTTATTTTACCACTGGGGCAGAATCTGCCAATGCATTGTGATTGATTGATTGATTGATTGATGTACTTTATTTAGTAAGACATGAGAACAGTACATGACAGTACATAACAGTACATGGAAGTACAAATTCGCAATACAAGGTCTACTAAACTGGATAGCTCAGTTAAGCACGTAGCTTGTTTAAGATGAGATCCCCATGCACACAAATCATGTTGACATATAAGAGACAGACAGATATACACACTACTATACAGAATGTCATACAATCAGTTTACAGGTTACTGGTATGAAGGGTGAAAAATATGTACAAAAAAGAAAGAGAGGGGGGGGGGGGTTAGGTTAGGACATGGGGTAGGTTAGGACTTGGACAGGGGCCATTTTTGAATTGCAGCCTCCTGAAGGTGTATCTTTAGGGCATTTTTGAAAGTGAGTAGGGTTTTGCACTCCTTTACTCCTTTTGGTAGGGCATTCCACATTTTAGATGAATAGCATGAGAAAGAGTTCATTCCCTTTGTTGTGCCAAATCTGGGTTGAACATGGTTTGTGGAGCTGCCTCTGGTGTTATGATCATGGACTTGATTAACATTTTGGAAATATTCTGACAAATACAGGGGGATCCCAATGTTGTGGTGTATCTTGAAGACCAGGCCCATAGCAAGTTGCTGTACTCTGTCCTCAACCCTAAGCCATCCAAGCCTAGCAAAATGATCAGGGGTTAGATGGGTTTTGTAATTGAGGCCAAGAAGTAGCCTTACAAGTTTGTTTTGGGATGTTTGGAGCCTTGTTTTTAGGGCCTTGGAGGTGTTGTGATACCATGAAGTGCATGCATAATCATAATGACCTTGTATGAGGGCCCCTATAAGAATCTTCAGAGTATTCTTACTGACTTTACGAACAAGCCTCCACATCCTCCGTGTTATTTTGTGGACCTTTTTGATCGTCTTTTCAGCGTTTTTGTCACCTGAGAGGTTTGCCTCCAAGATGGAACCCAGGTAGGTAATTTCCTCCTTTCTTTTGATAACATTTTCACCCACTTTGATCGTGAAACTCTCAGCCTTTCTAAGGTTAGGGTTGGACCCAAAGAGGATGGATTCAGTTTTACCCAGGTGTAATGAGAGTTTGTTGTCGGAGAGCCAGATGCAGATCTTGTTGAGTTCAGTGCTGAGAGTTTTCTCAACCTGCAGCCTGTCCCTGTCCGAGACCAGCAGAGCCGAGTCATCTGCGAACAGGAACAGTTTGCAGTCGCAAGCTGAGGACATATCATTCACATATATCAGGAACAGTAGTGGTCCTAGTATGCTGCCTTGAGGAACACCACAAGTCACTGGGAGAGGAGGGCATTTTGTCACGCATTTTGTCAATGCAAATGCGTGGATTCACGCAAGAGCAGATTTTTCCGCTTGTCGCGCAGACCTTGCGTTTATCCGCTCTACACGAAGAAGCATAAAACTGCTGGAGGCAGGAGCTGATTTTCCCCCTCTGTCCAATCGGGTGAGTCGAAGGCGGACCGTCCCAAGACTCAGGAAGCAACATGGTGCTCTCAGTGGACCAACTGGTTGTAGCTGTTGCATCTCACCCTGTACTTTATGATTTGTGCACTTGGGGTTCGTACATCTACATACACATTCAGATTTAAAATATAAAGTGCTTACCCCATGGCCACGGATTTTACAATCATGTACGGGCCCTCATAAGTACCCGTATCTTCCGTATTGTTAAATAAAAAGCATTTTAATCCGATTGGTGGCCATTTTCTCATAGAGTTATTATGTACCAACAATGCAATACTCCTCTTAACCGCTAGGATCGCGCAGTTGAAAGCATACGGAGAAAATGACCACTGATTGGATTAAAATGCCTTTTATTGAACAATACGGAAGATACGGATACTTATGAGGGTCCGTACATGATTGTAACATCCGTGGCCATGGGGTAAGTTAACTACTTTATATTTTAAATCTGAATGTGTATGTAGATGTACGAACCCCAAGTGTGAAAGTGCAAAGACATTTTTTGTCTAGTGGCTAGCGTCTAGTGGCGGTGCGGGCTACGGGGACGGTCTTGAATGTGAGTGACAGGTTAAAGTTGATTGGTAGTGACTTTTTTTTTTGTCCCTAACATTCATCGAGCTCTGGACTTAGTAAATTTTTTTTCCGTTTCGGTAGTGACTTTTTTTTTGGTCCCTAACATTCATCGAGCTCTGGACTTTTTTTTTTTTCCGTTTCGGTAGTGACACTACCGAAACGAAAAAAAAATTGTTCCCCCAAAAACCTGTTAGGAGTACGTTTCAGGCAATTTAAAGTTGATTGGTAGTGACTTTTTTTTTGGTCCCTAACATTCATCGAGCTCTGGACTTAGTAATTTTTTTTCCGTTTCGGTAGTGACACTACCGAAACGAAAAAAAAAATGTTCCCCCAAAAACCTGTTAGGAGTACGTTTCAGGCAATTTAAAGTTGATTGGTAGTGACTTTTTTTTTGGTCCCTAACATTCATCGAGCTCTGGACTTAGTATTTTTTTTTCCGTTTCGGTAGTAGTGACACAATGGTGTCACTACCGAAACGAAAAAAAAATTGTTCCCCCAAAAAGTACGTTTCAGGCAATTTAAAGTAGTCTAGAACAGGGGTCTTCAACAGGGGGTCCTCAGAGCTACTATAAGGGGTCCGCCAAATCTTTGTGTGATAGGATTTAGTTTTTTTTACATTAACCACTTGAACCCTAGAATTCCTTTTCTGAGGGGAACATTAGCCGAAAATAGCCGATCTACAAGCTAGGCGTTGAGAGCTTGTAGATCGGCTATTTTTGGCAAAGAGGCTATAGGCTCTTGACCACGCTGGGGGTCCCCCCCCAGGACATTTTTAACAGAGTAGATGTAATTTCCAGTATTCTGGTGGATTTGGGGAGTTTGACACTTTCATCAGGCTTTACGACCGGATTCATTAAAAGGTTAAAAGTAGCAATAAAAGAGGCATATTTAATAATAATACATTTTGCTGGGGACCCCCTGGAACCCCCCCCCCCCCAGGACCCCTGGGGGTCCCCGAACCCCACTTTGAGAACCAATGCTTAACGTTTTTTGAAAGTCCTGAAAAATCACACCCAGTGTGAAGAGAGTGGTGCCTTTACGTGTTTTTACTCATTTTAACATCTTTTATGTATTTTTACTCATTTTAAGTATTTGTACTCAGTTTAAGTATTTTTACTCAAAAGTGTGTGTGTGTGTGTGCGCGCGTGTGTGTGTTGCACTCCTGTTTGTGTGTAATTAGTGTAACTGGTTGCATCTTTGTGTCGCAATCAGCCGCAGCTGTTGAGGTCATGCTGAGTTTGTGCTCAAACATACATACAGACAGACACACACGGACAAAGTCACGTATAGGAGTGGTTGGCACCACTCAAAAAAAAACAAGACTTGCGCAACAAAAATCGGCAAGACACGACATCTCCAGTTTATTTCTCGTATCTGCATAGTCTCGCGACTCGCGTAGCTATCTGTGTTAAGTGGGTGGACGCCTTTTTTAGGAGACCGGAAGCAGGATGGCGTCCGCCCACTTAACGCAGATAGCTACGCGAGACGCGAGACTATGCCCTATTTTCATTTGTAATAAAATGTCACCAACATCACAAGGTATTCTTCACTTTACGTATGGTCCAGTATATTATTAATTCATATCAGTCACTGTATTCCAGTGGGGCAAGGCAGCCTACTGTAAGTCTTAAACAAAATATATAAAACATAACCCTAACCCTCAACAGTGGGATAAAACCAATATAGTAACGTCTTATGCAAATGAGCCATGCGGTCAAATGTAAATAAATCGCTAGTGCAGTCTGGATCTGTCATGACCTTCATGGATGAACGTTCAGATTTCAAATATAAAGTTTTTGACCCCGGCGAGGGTGGGAGTTGAAACTGTGACTTCTGCTTAATATGCGGCTGCTCGTGTAATAGGCCCCAGGATACGTCAAAAGATATTGAAATCACAATATGAAAGAGTGAATATGGCTAAACTGCTAAACAATGAACCTACAGTAGCATGCTCTAAGTGACATGCCATTGTAGGATGGGGCCCTATGCTTGGTGATATATATTATATTAGCTGTGAACAAATTCTACACATCTGCTTGCGGTGTTATAATTATTGTACCCCCACATGACATGTTTTGGCCAATCAGAATGGTAAATATCTGGTGCCATGATGTAGAGTATACCGTATACATTTGACTAAAGCGGTAACTGCCGCATTTATAGTGTCTTTAAGGCGCTTTAAAACGTGCGTTACCTTCACACACACACACATTCACACAGCGACATGTAAATATGTAGATAACTTCTCATTTTCCACCTTGATTCATTACATTTTTATGGACTTAACATGACATGTTAATGATGTAAGCTTACTTACATTAAATAAAAATCTCTAAAATCATCATAGAATCGTAGAATGAGGGTTAACATAAGCCACAATATATATACACATACACACTATAAAAAAAAACACATTTTAATGAACAAACAAAAGTTCCATAAACGTCCTTGTGAATGACATTTTCATAAAACATAAAAAATGTGATTCAAAAAATTCTAAAGGAAAAACAATAAAGTTAGCACCCGTTTGAGTTATGCAACTCTGATAAAAGGTTTCTGTGGAATCACAAAGACCCATGACCACAAACACACTCACAGGCCTCAGTGGCAGGTGGAATCAAAACCAGTCAAGTGTCAAAATTGATTGTTTTAGAATAAAAACAAAAAAATAACTTGTAGTTAGTCACTTGCCAAGATAGCTTGTAGATTAAATCTTACCAGAATTTGAGTGATGGCTGGTGTTCATTTCCGACCATGATACCAGTCATGTGTCTAACAACCAACGATGAATTATCAGCACATCCTAGGTATAACCATAACATACCCCTCGATCTGGCTGCGTCATGTTGACACTAGCAGTTTGTCATTATGACGTCTGTTTGCAATGCATAACTCGCTGACAGATCACATTATATTGGACTTTGTAACGTTTTATGCATGTCTCCCAAGTTATGCTGAAAATTACATCAAGTGTACTTGCAGGACAATTTTTTTGTACCGTTCTACTAAACATGATATTAGAAAAATATGTAATATTTTGTTTTGTTGAAAGGTCAATCAAATATAGGATATTATAAGAGTGTACTGCATGTACAATGTATTATGCCACCACAGGTTCCTTTTGGACCAATTTTGACCAGTCAAAGGCTGTTTCTACTGCCAGGGCAGTAATCATAAGTAACTACTGCAACACAGTGCAGTACTTTGCAATACAGAACTAACACAAAATAAACGTTTAAAATACATGACCTAGTTCAAAGACAATGAAGTTATCATTGACAAAGTCCCTGATTTCACATATTTAAAATGACCGCCACAAGGACAATCATGCATGTATTGACTAACAAAAGGGTAGAAAAGTGCAGAAAATATTCTGCAAAAAAGTTCGGACAGATCCATCTATGTATGTATACCATATATAATCAACTACATCACTAATTAAAAAGGGGAAATCTACAATTTGAAGATGGCCTTCTTTCTAAATGAGGTGCTGCCTCCTGTGAAGAGAGAGGTAACAAAAAAGCAGGTTTTCGGCAGACAACCCAAAGGCGGTTGAAGTCTTTGTATGTGCATACAGGGCTCTTGTTTTGGAGGCCAGGTTTCCCTTCACACGCTGGCCTCTGTGGGTCCACCAGCAATGTCTGGGATCTGGTCTGTAAAAGACTGGCTCATCCACTGTTTGTCTGGCAGATTGTCCTCTGTGGAAGGATTAGCTTGAGACGTGGTTGCCTTGTCTGAAGAACCTGTAATGATAAAAACAACGATGATACTACTACCACTGCCATTAAAGCTGCTGGCAATGCAAATACTACTAGTAGCACTACTAGTAATGCTGCTACCAAGTAGCAATACTAATGCTGCTACTACTACCACCATCATAACAATGCTGTTACCAATAATGCTGCTACTACTACTTTTACATACAGTATAATAGTGCTATAATCAATTGCGTGTCTGACAAATAGAAATGCATGACATGGCTCATAAATGGTACTTTTATCAATAAGTTAATGTTTGTTATATTCTAAAGTCTAGTAGGAACAAACAAACAAAACAAGATTCATTTGAGCATGTACAGTATGCACTATCGAGACTCAATTTCCAAGTTATTATCAACCACAAATCAAATAGAAAAGATCATTTTAAACAATGATCCCTTGACGCTGAGAGAAGGAATGGACGGATGTGATGCCATCCCAAAAAACATCACCTCTGTGCACTGCTAGATTAGGATTTGTAGAAAAACACATCTAG
>NC_139943.1:23310184-23375184 GCF_963454915.1 Gymnoscopelus microlampas
TACGTTGAGAGGTCTTTGCTCCCTGGAGTAGCCCTGGCCACCATGTTGGTGAAGCCGATCTTGTACTTTCCAGGCAGGACGGTGTCACTTGTGTGGTTGAGCAGCTCGTCAGTGAAACCAGACAAGAACAGACACTTCCCTGAAACACACAAAAGAGCATTGACCAATTCAATCTGGAACTTTGTTATTGAGATCAATTGTCCATACCAAGGTTCCCATACATTTTCGTATAACTACAATAGGGATTGGTGATATCATGGACTTCATACAGTGTTCATTTTGACAGCAAATTCTGATTTAGTCTTAGTCTTTTGAATAGCACACCATTTAGTTTTAGTCCTATTTTAGTCATCTGAAATTGTTTAGTCTTAGCCAACTAAATATCTAAATGTTTTTAGTCTTAGTCAACAAAATGTACTTCTTTATATACTGTAACATCACAATATTTTAAGATTTTAACTAAAACACTGCACGTTGATGGGATATATATATTTATGAATATGACAATTTGAGACATGTAACTTACAGAAATGATTTCCAGGACCTGGGAACCAGCGTCCAATAAAAGCTGCCATCAAACCAGGGTTGATGCCAATCTGAAAAATGTAAAAGAGTTTTATGAAAACCTCTACTTTAGGTAGAGAACTATTCCACTCTTAGACAGACATTTACACATGGGAGGTAATGCATTGAGTACCAGTGACCTTACTGAAGAGAACCTCAACAGTGATTGTAGCAGGTTGAGAGGATACTCATACGTTCACCTTCCCCAGCTCAGTTTTTATGATATTATAGCTAGTCCTTTTGTGGCAACATTCTGGTCACCAGCTTGCTTTTCTAATCTTTATGTGTGCAATACTCCATGACTTACATCTGCAAGTCATGGAGTTACAGTAAATAACTAGCTTGATATATCACACCTGTATTGTTCACATGAATGAACTCGACAGGCACTAAAACTCATTATTTTCCTTCTACAGTTATCACACAAATCCTGGAAAAAGTGATTGCGTTCAGCAGACCTAGTTTTCACAGACGTTTTTTTATTTCCCTGCACTTTGCCTTCACCAGATACAGTTATAGGACAACAAATTCAGATGGAATGGTCTTACAGTAAGAAAGTCACATGGTCCACAAATTCCAACATGTAGCATCACCCTACCCACAACACATATGCAACCAAACCTCTTTACACAACAGCGGCAAAATAGTACACTTCGGAAGATCCCATCGTTTTCAGTTGACAACTGTGCCAAAGCAGTACAAAAGCCACACAACCTCGCTGCACGGAGAGGACGTTTTCACGGCCACCACAGCATGGGATACAATTGAAAATATTTTAACTTGTGGTGTCAGGTGACGTTGACGGTACTTCTGCCGCCATAGTGTGAAGGTGATTGCATCCCACTTACAGTAACTCTCGTATACTCCAGCAGCCATGCGTTATGTTTATGCCCAACCTTACAGAATGGGAACATTTCTGCTGCCGTAGTGTTTAAGGGCATTTATGTACCCTCACCACCGTTTCTCAGAAAACTCTTACGTATGTGCTCCTGTACTGTCAGATTACTGTGTTTCTAACTATGCCGTTCATGTTTCGAAAATCTTAGCTTATGTTTACAGGGAATTATATTTACAGAATTTAACACACTGGTAAGTGAAAGTCATGTATTTTTTCCCAATTTAAATCCCTCCAAATAATACACAGAATCCCAACTGTAATGAGTAATGAGTCCCCCATTTAGACAAGACAGCAATTAAAACTTCAGTGGCGAACCATTGCTTAAGATGAACTAGCTACCATCCCAAACCATTTACTTACAATGACGTAGTCCAGGTTGTATTCTAGGAGATCTGGGAGAGTTTTAGTCATCACTTCCTCCTCTGACATCCCTTTGAAACGATCCACTTTCCTCCTGACCTTCTTGAAAGTCTCATCGATCTTCTGCTGACTGCCATCTGCCTCACCCTCCTTGGCTTTCTTGGACTTGGGGCCTGGTTTGGCCTTGGGTGCGTTGGGGTCCTTAGGCGGCTTTGGTGCTTTTGGTGTTTTTGGAGCCTTGGGAGGCTTTGGAGCCTTGGGAATTTTCGGAGGTTTGGGTTCCTTGGGCTGTGCTTGTCTGCCTCTCTTTTTGGCTGGGGCTGGAGGAGTTAGAAAGAATGTAAATATTGGTGTTGTCAAGTAAATACCCCCGCCCCTCCTCCAATTACAATGCTTTCTGTTGATACATGGACTGAAATGTAAGTCTCGAGTCTCACTCCCGCCTTCAACAAGGTATTCTATTGATGTTTGTCTGATTCCATCCCGCAAAAACATGAAATAGTCTAAATTAATCTCGTCAAGCTCATGAGACAGAGGTCTGTTTGGCTATGTGAGTCTGCAGATCGGTGCAGTTCTAGGCAAAAACGTGAATTGGCTTGTTATAGTGCCACCATGAGGCTGACTTGAACATTTTCAGGTGGCATTTCTTCCTCGGCCTAGCCCTAGAGGGAATGTGCGTGCAAAATGTCAAGGCAATCACATGCTGCGTTCATGATTTGAGGCATTTTTTTCAAAACGGACAAATCCTGCAAACTTTAGAAGATTTGATTTGATTGATGCTTGGACAAAATAGTAATATCAAATATGTTTAGTGTTTAGCAAAAAACGGCCTCCTGGCGGCGCTATAACAGGCCAATCTGAGAAATATTGATCCCATAAACAAAACATATATCCAAAAAGGATTACAGTACGTTTTGTGAGGTCTGCAGGCTCCTGCTGAACCATCATGGCCTCTGGATTGGCCGGCATGTTTGGCACAGCCCTCTCTTCCGCCTGTCCCACAGCCACTGGGTACTGAGGCTGCTGCTCTGCCACCTGTCTCACCGGGTAGTGAGGCTGATTCTCTGCTGCCTGGCCCACTTGGTAGTGAGGCTGCTTCTGTACCACCTGGCCCACTGAGTAGTGAGGCTGCTTTTGTGCCACCTGGCCCCCTGGGTAGTGAGGCTGCTGTAGGGGGTTAAAACCCGAATACTGGGTCTGAAGAGCCTGTAGCTGCTGGGCAGACTGGATCCTGTCCACAGGAGGGAGTAGGAAAAAATATATATAC
The DNA here is from genome assembly GCF_963454915.1 of Gymnoscopelus microlampas. Lineage (NCBI taxonomy): Eukaryota > Metazoa > Chordata > Actinopteri > Myctophiformes > Myctophidae > Gymnoscopelus > Gymnoscopelus microlampas. Next base: position 23,313,274 of record NC_139943.1, read on the forward strand.
AGAGGAGCATCCAAGCATTAATACTAACTACACATGTAGGATGAAACTGAAGTGGGACCTGCTGGAAAGGAACCCAATTAAACATATCTATCTCTCTCTCACACACACACACACACACACACACACACACACACACACACACACACACACACACACACACACACACACACACACACACACACACACACGTGTGTGTGTGTGTAAATGTGATGTGGTTGATGTGCCCTCTAACATCATGATGCCTTTTTTCACTTCTCTGCAAATATTATTTACAGTGTAGCATAAGCTGTTAATAAATGTACAATAGATCGATCAATTGATGGTAGCATGTGTTTTCTATTCCAGTTCTAAGTTAGAACTCACAGTATAATCTCACATTAATTAATTGTATATATTTTTTCCCGTTCAGTTTGACTGAAAAAGGCATCAAAATCAATTAAGCGATCCTACAGATTTGTGACAATAGAAGGCAGCAACCATCCACCATCTAAATTATATCAACCAGATCCACAGTTGAGAACATGGTGAGTAGAAATAACACCACACAGCATCTGCATTAATATACTCATGAAAAGAATTACATTCAATCTGATAACACATTCCTCTTTAATCTGCTGGTGTTAACAGACAATTAAGTAGCCCAACCCCAAACACACTAGTAAACAAGAATTCAGCCCCCCCTAGGCAGCAGCAGAAGCACACAGCACAATCAAGATGATTATGCTGTCAAAACAATGGTGGAAAAAAAAGTTACATGGACGATTGTTCGCACATGCTTTCATTTCATTTTCACACTCGGCCATTCAGAGGAGCTTTGCAATTAATCTGTGTCCTTTACAGCCACATTGGGATGGGGAAGGGGACTCACCACTGTTGAAGGTATTCCGAGGGGTAGGGCACTGATCCATACAGCTTTTCTTCCATCTTAAGGGTGGTTTGACTTTGTCAAATAGATTGATATTCATGTTGAGGATACATATTTGGGTGATACACCATTTGGGCATTACATACATGTATGCATATCTGGCAGTGTATGAAAGTGAATGCATGTGCCAGCAGACAAACTGATAAAACTCTTGCTCAAAAGAAATTGAACAAACAAAATCAAAAGTAAAGGAAATGATGACAGATGATGCAGAATAACAAATCTAAGATAAGTTTGAGCATTATCAACCTCAGTTATCAAATGCTTTGGATTGCACCCAAAGCTCTGATTAGCAAGTGCATCTTTCCCAAATTTGAATAATTATTCCTTTCATGTCTAGGCTAACAAGCTGGTGGCTATGCTAACCTCGATAAATATAATATTACAGGCCTGACCTTTTAACAGTAGTCATAGTTATTGTCTGGAAATAGAATTTGTCATATTTAATTAATGGATTGTTTAAATTATACTGATAGTATGAATGAATTAGCTGAGTGGCTAAGCCTTAGCTCGTGTATTGTGTATAGGGTACTTTTATGGCCGTGTTTAATCAAACAAGACATTACTTCCCCTTTAAAAAATAAAAATCTTACATTATGAAATATATTCAATTGTATCGTTAAATTAGTCTATTTTATTTCTGATAGAGTTGACGAGGTGTATCTTAAATATCGAAGAGTAACGCTTATTTCAAACGGTAACAGGATAGGTGGGCACTAGTAGGGACATCTGGGTACCTCGATGTAAAATTGGCTATTTTGTACATAATGTTAAAAAAAATAGTAAAGTATACATGATTAGAGCATGCTTAGACATTCGACAATTAATGTCAAATCTTTCTACAATTGTCACAAAACCTGTATATCCAGTCATTTTGGGGCTTAAACAAGAAGTTGAAATATATATTTAAGTCTGATAATGATGTTCCGTGTATGTTGAGATCATGTATACTTTACATTACTTAAAACATTTTGGGCAAAATAGCCAATTTTACATCGAGGTGCCCAGGTGTACATAGTGCCCACCTATCCTGTATCCTTTCAAAGGGGCCTTTAAAATGTGTCTGTAGAAGACAGGAATTTTAAGTTTAACATTTAAAGATAACATTTTAAGGCCCCGGGTAAGTTTAAAATAATAAAGCCCTCTTTATGTTCTTTAAGTACTACATGTGCCTTATTTTCCTCATTTCACCAATCAAGGAAAATATGGCAACCTATGCGAGTATCGTATTGTAGACACCGGCAGCTAGCTAGCTACCCGCGCTAACATTAGCTTATTTAGCAGAGCTGAATCATTACGGTTCACTAAAGAGTCCTTATCGCTACAAAATACATACAAACGAGTATTTTCTAAAAGAAAAGTACACATACCCGTTACAGTCGTGGCTATATTCGCGTCTTCTGTGCTGAAAATTGGTATATTTTCATTAATTCCGCGCTTCAAATTCAGATGTTTTTCGAAGCGCTGCCGACCAGCAACAAAGAAGACATGACTGACAGCACGTCACTAAATGTGTTGCCAGTTTGTTTGAGAGAATTAAGCAACCAGGTCTATGAAAACAAGCCCCAAAGAAGCATGAGCCCTTTATCGGCTTTAAAAATATATAATCTACAAGCTCACAACGCGTCACATTGCGACGCGTTGTAGATCGGCTATTTAAAATGTGAGAAATGTGGAATAACTTTGAAACAACTGGTACGGGGGTCCCTGGCACAACATGTTTTCAGATGGGGGTCCGTGGTGGACAAATACATATGAATCTGGGGGTCCTTGACATGAACATGTTTGAGAACCACTGGTTTAAAGAACATTAGGAAACAAGCCCAAATAAGAAACTACACTTTAGAAACCAGCCTAAAAAACGCAACTATTCTACCGATATTTACAAGCAACTTTACAGAAAAAGACGCCAAGAGTCGCTTATAATAAAAGGACATGGCAACACTGGTCACGCAACGTCAACTTTGACACCAGGAGCTACCAAATTGGGAGATTCAAGTGAACAACTTTCTTCTTCATTAATTATAATACAGAAAGCCCACATTAAATGTCCCAGTTCAAAACTAAGAATGGAGTTTCTATAACCTAATGAATATGTTTATGTATTACATAATTGACTAAGCTTTGAGTCTGAGACAGAAATAGTTCAAAGCGGACACCCCTAATTTCGCAGTGGTATGTTCTGTATATAGTAGACTTTTAAACTCTGTGAGATCGTTTCTCATTGGCTCGAGCTGGCTGCATTGTTGCCATGTCGGCTTATTATAGGCGACTTTGGGCTTCTTCTTCTGCAAAGTTGCTTGTAAAAATTGGTAGTTGTTTCTTTTGGGCTAGTTTCTAATGTGTACAAATAATAATTATTTAAACCAGTGGTTCTCAAATATTTTCATGAAAATGTTTTGTGCCAGTGAACATTTGTGTTGTTAGAATGTTTAAAAAATATTCAAAATATTCCACATTTTATACAAGCTCACGACGTGTTGTGAGCTTGTAGATCGGCTATTTTCAAATAGTTTAAAGTGCTCACGTGGCCTATAGTTGCTTCTTTTGGGCTTGTTTTAATAGACCTGGTTGCTTATTTGTCTCACAAAATATGGCAACACTGCCTGGCTGTGGCTGTTGATAACTGGTTGAAGAGCGTCATGTTGGGACCCTATGGTTGGGACGTTTAGACGCAGTCGTGGCAATCGATTGTGTTTTTTTGTAACCTTTGTAATACATAATTATACAATGTGTTTTCGTAGCTGTATGCACAGACTGCACCGTATTTCATTTCAGATTATAATACCCAGTCATTACGCAAAGTAAGATAAACATGTGCTACATGTGTGTGCACAATGTATTTATTTATTTTCTTTTGTTATTAAATTCATTCTTATTTCATGCTTTCTGACCACCAGAGGGCAGTGTTTTCATACATGAATATTCATTGAGAACCACGTCATCCCCTGACCTGATGCTAGTTATGTTGTACATTCAATAAGTGTGCAATTACCAATCAGAAATTCCAGAACATAAATACATTTACACAATCACATTCTCCCAACATGTAAACTACTTTAAATAAACAACAGCAACAACAGCAATAATAATAATACATAGCAATTACAAATAAACAGAGCACCAAACACAAGGAGGATATATAGATGCCACTATGGTGCCATTGCCATTCGTTTATTGTTGTATGCATTTCTTTGTCCTATATTGTGATATGGTGTGATACTCATTGTATTGTTTAGCTCCATAAAGAACCTCTCACTCCGCTATACAGCTCCGGAGTGAAAGGTTCTTTATGGAGCTATGTATTGTTCTGTGTAACATTTTACCCAAAACAATTTCCCACCTCTTTAACACCGGTCTTCACCAGGGCAAATAAGGAAATAAAGTTCTGTAGAAAGACAGTAATTGAGGTAGTTTTTTTAATGTACCTTTAGATAATAGAGATGAAAAACCTTCTCGATGCTAAAGTCTTACTGTATACCACTCTACTTTGATTAATTAAAAGGTGATACTTGTACCCATCACTGCCTTTTGTATGAAAAGGTTGACTGGCCTGGACCCCTCAGTCTGTGAGACATGATCAACATTTTGATTAGATTTTAGTTGGAGCTCTAAATAACATAGGAATAGTAGTAGTAGTGGGAAAACAAAACATAGTTTTAATCCCCAAAATGACCCACCTCTGTTGATTTAAAGAATATCAGTATAAACATTTTTTTTGTGAACAAATTCTCATGAAATCATTAGTTTTATATTCAGTTCTTATGTTTTAGATTCCTAGTTTTAATATGTCAGTCTATTTTGTAATTACTGTTTCCTTGCCACCTTGAATCATATTAGGAGGACCACATTGGAAATAAGTATTTCATTATACTAACTGTGTTATCTGATAGTATTTATATAATATTGTGTATTTACTAGAACACATTGCCCTATTCTATACTTCGTTGTACGATGGCGAAAATAGTTGGATCTACAAAATCGGGACACCAGGTGGAAAATGCTTAATCTATCTTCCCCGCAGGACCGGAACACTGGCATCCATCACACATTTTTAAAATCATTTTTATGAACTGGCTTGTACTCTAGGTTTCTAAAATGCTATTGTATAAATGAAAGCTCCATGCAATAGGTGGTTCCTACCAAGGCATCTCTTGCCTTTCCCCTGACTTCCTATCCCTGTAAAACCATCACAAGCACATGGCCAGGGGCAGGACCTCAAGCTCTTGTTAAACTGTGTACATGTTCACACAGAGCTGGACTGCCTGGCTATCATTAGGGGTATTATATTATATAAAGAGTCTTACAGCAGCCATATAATAGGCTATAGAATTGTTATGGCTCGGACTACATATTGTCACATGACCCTCGCTGACCAAGCTGATCGTAATCACATTTCCCTGAGTAGCTACCATGGTTACCATAAGTCACTCAAGCCTGGCTTACATGCTGGGGCCAAAATCTGCCCTGATAGTGAAGAAATAAATGTCTCATGATTAGGAAAATGAAAGAAATGTGTATTCCACAGATGAATGAGAGACACCAAAGAGAGAGTATACTGTTAAACAGATCATCATGGCTTCTTTAATATTAAAAGAGCGTACATCATGACATTCAATAGTGAGTTGAAATGATATTGCGTCAATAGCCTACAGTACTGAGAGTGTGTTTATCACTCGTCTTCTGTTAGCCACAAGGTTGTTATACCTATAAATCCTTCTCTATGGGAACCTGAGACTTTTCAATCATAGATACTCTACATTCAGATCCATTCACAATGGAAATAAACTACAACTAAATGCTGTACACACAATCCACAATGGAGCATACACCTGACAAGTGGGAAGACTAAACAAGCACCAGGTAATCGTCATCTTCATATCAGCTAATAGACCAAATCTTCATGATGTCACCACAACCAAAAACGTATTTCCGGGTAGATAAGGCCGGCAGTATTATTCGTACACCTTATTCTTGGAAGAAAAGTACACTTATGATATTGTTATTGAGTATAAGAAACATAAAATGTTGTTCTAAATATCCACAGGTTGACAAACTAAACATAGATAATGAACTGGACATCTTGTATTGTGTAGATAGATATCCATAGACATTCCACTCTGAAATACCACTTTTACTGTATATTTACAAACATTCTGATTTGGTCTATAGCCAAGGCCAATGGATAGGCCTAGACAAGAACAGGGGACATACTTATTTAGTGTATGACATGCAGTAGGACAGTACAGTAGATTCAAGCCTGGTATAATGTGCTTTAGGCTTACATATTAAGGAGCGCCATTGTACAAGTGCGTTAGCTGCAGAGCCATATTGTGCGCGGATGCAGGGCTTGGTAAACAGGCAGCCATGTTTGCTCTGTTAAAACAGTTTCTTTTGCATTCTGGCTGCTATTTAGGAGCTCAATTGGAATGCCGTGGCTTGGGTTTAATGGAATGTATGAATTTTGTTTTGGTCAACTAAACTAAACTAATTAAATCCACATGGGAAATACACAACCCACACTAAACTGATACCAATGTAGCCTTTACATAGTACAATCCTCAGTGTTAATGTATCCATTTGTAACTGAGAGTGCACAAATGTAACATTTGTACGCTCTACAAGTTAAAATAACACACAGTGTACACATAAATAAGTTGTTCTGTGGTGTGTTATAACACAGAACTCGTTAAATAATGTATGTGTATCTGAAATGCCCGTTAGCCAACTCCAGCATTCACTGGCTCTAGACGGGTTTGGACGCATAGCTGCACATCATATAATTTCACATAATTTCATATAATGTATATAGAATATAACATAAATAGCATGTGTGACAAGGGTATATAATTGGGTATTTGTGGGGTAGCTAGGTAACAATAAAATGTAAAGGGGTAAATAACATAGATATTAGTCAAGGACAATGTACGTCTGTGGGGTATGTGCATACAGTGTGTTAGTGGGGTCAGACGTCTACTTGAACTGCTTGGAGGATGCAGGGATCTTGATTTCCTGTCCTCTCTCGAGCCTCTTCTCACACTCAATCAAGTAGTTGACGCCATCAATCACTGTCTGCACCAGCTGGACCTGAGGACACACACACACACACACACACACACACACACACACACACACACACACACACACACACACACACACACACACACACACACACACACACACACACACACACACACACACACACACACACACACACACACACACAGATGGGTCAATTCAATATGAAACTATGATTTGCAGGTAGTTGAGAAAAAAGTACCACCGCGCCTCAGCCAAATCAAGGCAGGTCCAGTGTGTCACAGGAGCGGGACACAACAGCAGAGATGAAGAAGAGATGTAGTTTACATCGAAACTTCACCTCCATTAATAAGAGGCTTAAAGGCGCTCGGGTGGCACAGTGGTAAAGTCCCTTCCCACCACGGAGGTTGTGGTACGAATCCACCGTGGTGCATCCGGCTTTGCAAATTTGTAAAGCATCAAAGTAATTTTCTTGCGATGTACTTCCGCCAAATTCAACCACTTCCGGTTGTCACTTCCTAGACAACGAACAGCCCAGGTCTTGCCCAGTATGACTAAATTGGGGAGAAAATGATGCCTAAACCCAGATGGTTTTATAAAACACTCTTGAAGCAACAAAGTGTTTAGTCTACTCCAGCCCTCTTTAGAGCCTGTTGACCTTGCACTGTCCTTGAGAACTCTCCAGCAGTCTGGCTAATAATGGAACACATACACATTCACAAAGATTCTTAGACAGGAGCCTCATTCCTAAAGGTCACAATCTCCATTTAGGAAAGATAGTAGCAATTTACTCTCAATCAGCATGTTTAATAGCACAGAATTAAAACGAGTGGTGGAAAGTAACCAAGTATATTTACTCAAGTGCTGTACTTAAGTACAATTCTGACATAGTCCTGTACTTGACTTGATTATTTTCATGTATTGATGTTATACTTCTGCTCCACTACATGTAAGAGGCAAATATTGCACTTATTTCTCCACTACAATTATTTGACTGCAGTTAGTTACATGTTACTTTGCAGATTTAGATTAATAAAATATTAACTGATGTATTCATTATTATACTGTAGGTTACGCAAACTGTCTCCAAAGAACAAAAGCATTATGGAGAGGAGCATGAATTTAACCACTTAAGCCCCAAAACAAAACAAAAACTGATCATCTTTGATTTAATTTATTTTATATTATATTAATGACATGCCCAAATAGGGAAGTCAGGTTGAAAGTGCAGTCTCAAACATCTAAATTAAAACTGCAGTAAAGAGGACTGCTACAGCCTGCCTATAAAATTTCAAATACGATTTCAAATAAGGCCTTTGTTAGTGGATTCATTACTCTCCCATGGGTCCACTGAACATTGTGCCTTTTTGTTTCATGAACAGCTGTGATGACATGTTGGTGAAAACACATAAACACAACATGGACAAGCACAAACAGACACACAGTGAACAGAAAGGGTTCTCCACATCAGACCTGGCTCAAATAGAGTCCATTTGGTTCCATTCTTACACTCTCAGATACAATAAGACTTTACTGTGTAGAATTTGCAGATAGTTATTTCTTACTGTAGAAGTGTAGTATTTTCAGATAATTCTTCTCTTAGGAGTTTGTTTTACTCTTACCAGATGGGTGGTGTTTACCACATCCAAGCTGCTCAGATAAAATAAAACGTCAAAACATTTGGACTTTAAACACATCTGATAATTTGCGACCAAAACATATCAAAACTGGACATTTGAAATTAAAAAGGTTGAGAATCACTGATGTAAATGAGGTCTTCTCTATTCTCCTACATACGTAGGCTGCTATAACACCAAGGGCGGTAGGGAACATTGATCAATGCTCCTACTCTCCAGTGGCTCATCAGACAACTGAACCAACTCTATTCTTCGACAAAATGTCACAACAATTTGAACCCCGTGCTGCCGTAGGATGGAACAGTACGATGAGCACTGATGAGCAACACTCTCCATGCCTCCATCCAACACTGAAGACCCCTGTCCACGTAATAATTACATCATGTATTTTACACAGAAACAGCACAAGCACATACATGCATTCACACAGTGTGTGTGTGTGTGTGTGTGTGTGTGTGTGTGTGTGTGTGTGTGTGTGTGTGTGTGTGTGTGTGTGTGTGTGTGTGTGTGTGTGTGTGTGTGTGTGTGTGTGTGTGTGTGTGTGCGTGTGCGTGTGGGCGGCGCCCACACAGTCACATATGCACAAACATGCACAACTAACCCTGAATTAGACGTGGAGGCGCTGAAACTAGCCAATCTACAAGTTGTGGCCCTCACAGCCCAGCTGTGAGCTAAGCTCTGAGCTGTGTCCCATGTACGGAATCGGCGTGCAACTAAGTATAAATCAGGCCTTACACAAAATAGAGAATGCCTGTATTGTGTGTGTAATCTATGTGACTCAGGCATGACAGCATGTTGAGACACAATATACAGACTCTACTCTACCCTCCCTCATCCTCCTCTCCTCTCCAGTATGTAGAACTTGAATCCATGGTTGTGTTACCTCAGAGTGTCCCAGGCGGTCCAGGTTGGAGATATCAAATGTCCCCCCTACAGCTGCAGTGTCCACACCTCCAGTCCCTCTCTTCTGGAGACGCAGGTTCTCTAGGATCTTACTGAATCTAGGGTCCTGGGGACAGGGGGAAGTCAATGTTAAGCCACTTTCTCATATGAACACAGGAAAATGTCCGGGGAATCATGTCGGGACATTGTCCGGTGTTGGCGTTTCACACATACTGTATAGCATGCAAAAGGAGAATGTCCGTTTAAGATGCGTTCATTCACAGTTCACACATTAAGGTAAATACTCTGTTTGATAAGGTGAGGGGTGGGGTCTGGGTAGTAGACGCACACATTAGCTACTCCCACTTAAATATAACAGCGTGAGGGAGATGCAAGGAATCAAATGCAAACTAGGGCTTTCACCAACTAGTCCACTAGTAGTCATGTTGTTATTATGTATGTGTATGATTTCTATGTGATGTCTTTTTGCTCTGTTTTTGTTTGATAATTTATAGACATTTAATACAAGAGCCATATTGTTATGTTATATAATTGAAAAGGCCAATAAATATATTGTTAAAAAAAAAAAAACTAGTCGACTAGTAGACTACTACTAGTATAACCAATAGTGGACCTTGTTGGTACTAGTCGAATAGTTGAAAAGAAAAGAAAGTGCCATAGTAATGGCCCATTACTATTATTATTATCCTCCTGCCTTTATTTTCATCAAAAGGGAGTCAAAAGTATGCCCAATAATAGCCTATTATTGGGCAATAACCCCCTTTTGAGGATCCTTGGAGACGCTGCTGTGCTGCTGTGCCAGAAGCACTTCCCTTAAAACGGCATGAAAATAAAGGCAGGAGAATAATAATAATAGTAACTAGAGTTTGGGCCGTTTTGCGACTGGGTCGAGCAGCAAAAATCTCTGGTCGTGAAAGCCCTAAACATTGTTTTACTTTCTTCCACAGACTTGACACATTCAGTCTCCCATTGATGCACCCATACAAAACACAAACAAAACATCTTTCCTACATCAACACGTCCACTCGCCGAATGTAAATTCACCGGACTATCATCGTGTCCATTCACACATTGAGCCATTTTGGCTCAAACGGACATTACCCAGACTTAAGTCAAGGGTCCTGCCAGCATAAAGTCTGTTGCATGTCCGATCCTACTGAGCCAGAATATTGCATTCATACATACAGCCCCTCCGTTTGAAGTCTGGAAAACGTCCATATTACAGTGCATGTCTGAAAGTGCACGGCTTTAGACAGTTTTTAAAGCAATCAAATTCAGTGTAGAACATAAAAACGTGTAGCAAATATACATTTGTGAAGAAACATAGTTTATTGACACATCCTCAAATAGTAGCCTAAAAGTAAAATAATTTCAGGGCATTTTGAGATTTCAGAGGACAGCGTATATTGCTGACCTTTGCGAGGTGGGGAAGCTTGACGTGGACACCCGCACGGAGCCCGGTCCCCAGGTTAGAGGGACAGGTAAGGACGTAACCCAGGTTCTCGTTCCACATAAACTCCCAACCTTTTTCCTGGATGAGATGCTCCACCTGAGAGAGAGAGAGACAGAGAGATGGAAAGTGAGACAGAGAGGAGATACACAGAAAGTAAAGGATCAGACAGTATGAGTAAAGGACTCATGCAGCAATGCTTTTTTATGTGCATGTCACATTTAACACATAAATGTGACATAAAATTAAGTATCATATTAAGCTTCAACATTGAACTTGAATGAAACGATGAATAAGCAATCAAGTAAATATAAAATACACATATACACTGAACTTCCTTTTATTTAAACAATTTAAAATAAAATAAAATGTTCAAAAATGGCAGATCTACTAGCTCACCACACATTGCACCACAACGTAAATAGGCATGCCAGGTAAAAGTGGTAAAAAATCTGAACACATCGTCTGCATAATTGTCGATAGCAATGTCGTCAAAAAAGTAAAATAATGGCTGATATATCTATTGGCCAAACCGATACGGTCATGTTCTAGCTTCTTAACAGTCATAAGTACAGTTTGGCCATTACAACAACCTCACTTAAGTGTTGACTACACTTTCCCTAATAGTGAACTTGGATCGCTGTCAGATATAAATAATTGATGTTGCCTTGCGTTTATATCTCTCTCTCTCTCTGTGTGTGTGTGTGTGTGTGTGTGTGTGTGTGTGTGTGTGTGTGTGTGTGTGTGTGTGTGTGTGTGTGTGTGTGTGTGTGTGTGTGTGTGTGTGTGTGTGTGTGTGTGCGCGCGTGCGTGCGTGCGTGCGTGCGTGCGTGCGTGCGTGCGTGCGTGCGTGCGTGCGTGCGTGCGTGCGTGCGTGCGTGCGTGCGTGCGTGCGTGCGTGCGTGCGTGCGTGCGTGCGTGTGTGTGTGGGGGTGTGTGTGGGGGGGTGCATGAGTGAGTGTGCATGTTTCAACTTGCTGCTCTGTCACACTTAAGCCCAGCCTTTGTGTTTATCATTAAAACTACTTGCGTGTTTATATATGCACACCGGCATGAGGCACTGACACACAGACAGTCACACACGCATACCTGTTTGAGACCTCTGCAGAACCTGTCAAACACTCTCTTCATGTTTCCTCCCTTCTCCATGGAGATGACCCTGGTATGATCCTCCTCATTGATCCAAATTAAGAACGTCTTCTCGTTGTTGTGCCTACGGAGGTCAGAAAGGGACAAATATTAACATTTGGGTAGACTATCCTATTTCATTATGGACCACTCCTATTCATGACCAGTCTACTTAAACCCTCTATACTTAGTCCCTCACTTGTTCCCCTCTACACCAAATCTCTTTGCCAAAAATAGCACCGATTAGTTGGCAGTCGCCCCAGAATAAGGATGCTAGGGTTCATGTGGTTAAGTTCAAATTCAAAATCATGCTACCACATAATATGATACTTTGTTGTAAAGCACAATACAGTCTTACAACACAACAAACACACTAAAATCCTCAGTGTTAATTTAACTTTCACTGTCACAGGGCAGCCCACACACACACACACACACACACACACACACACACACACACACACACACACACACACACACACACACACACACACACACACACACACACACACACACACACACACACACACACACACACACACACACACACACACACACTACAGCTGCTTCCATTTGATGATCATCATGCCGGCTTGGAAGTGGCTGGTTGGTGTGACTGTTTGCAATATTATTTTAAAGTGACTTTTGTATATTATGTGTATGTATATGTTGTACAACCTTTGTGTAATGGTTTAGCTGTTTGATAGGATATCAGATATTCTGTAGATTGGGTAATTGATAGTAAATTGCTAATCTGTGTTCTGGGTGTGGCTCACCCGTTATAAAGACTCCAGATGAAGAATTTCAGGTTGACTTGGGCTAGCTAGTAACAACTCCAAGGGAGAACTGCCAGGGCCTTCATGGAATGTTTAGCCTGTTTAAACAGTGTCTCAAATTGTTTGTTTGTTTGTTGTGTCTTTTCAAGTGTTCATTTCTGATTTCGAAGTTATTTTTGGCCAGCCTTATGTGTTAAATTGTCGTGTCCACCTAGGCCCACTGTGAATAATGCTGCACTGATTTTTATTGGCGTTTGTGGAGGGAAATAAATATAAAAACCCTGCATTCCTGGGCTTTGAACCTTCTTTGGAGCCTAAACTGTTGGTCAACTGTTACAATATTAATTTAGCAATACGTATTTTACTACAAGTCCTCTTCTCTCTTAAAGTAAGTATGATACACGATAAGCAGGAAGTAAGTCCACAATGAGGCTAATGCTCAATTTCCCCTTCTTTATAGCATCAGTTACGAAACAATTGTCTGGTCATGAATTTAATTTAGCAACATTTGTCCAACACACACAGCCATCTTTCCTAGTAGAGAGAAGGGAAACTGAGGGCAGTGAATGTAAAGGACATGCAACACAGGTCTCCAGCTGGTATTGAAGCAGGGAGTTGTGATTATGCAGTTGCTACACTATCAGTGACATTAGCATTCTGAAAGCCTGATAGAAAGAACACCGCTCTTTCCCTTCTTCTGCTGCTGCTGCAGCAGCACAGTTACCCGAGCTGACCTTGTGAGGAACTGCTAGAGGTTTAATGAGGTAATGGATCCAGGAGAGAGAAAGAGAGAGTTTTTCTGCAACAGAAAAGAGTGGAGCCAGAGAAAGTACTACTCGTGGGAAGGAACAGGGGACAGAAGGGAGACAAGCAAGAACAGAGGAGGGGCAAATGGAGAGAGAAAGAAATAGAGAGATGGGAGAAGGAGATAAACGGTGACAGTAAATTATTATAAAACACATTAGTCCAGTAAGAGAAACTGGAGAAAACAAAGGAAGGAGAGAGAGGAAATATTGAGTGTGAGAGGAGGAGGGGAGGTGGAGAGAAAGAGAGACAGAGGGGGCAGCAAGTGAGGGGAGGAAGTAAGAACGGACTAAGGAGAGAGAGATGGAAAGAAGAGATAATGAGGGAGAGAGTGGAGGCGAAGTGTTGGTATGCTGCCATCTCTGAGGCCAGCAGAAAGGGAGATTGTAAGACAGAGATGAATAGAGGTGTATGAGTATGATGATGATACCACAACAGAGAGAGGGGTGGACAAAGAAAGAAAGAAAGAAAAGGAGGAAGGAAGATGGGAAGGACATATTGATAAAGAAAAATGTAAGTGATAAGAGTGGAGAGAAGAGACAGAGAAAGATACTGTATGGTGGGAGAGAAGAGATAAGAGAAGAGACAGAGAAAGATAAGACAGGAGAGAATGAGGTGATTGATACAGGTTGAATCAGGTCTATTTCTGTGCTGAAAACCAACTCTGAGAGGTCATTGTCCACAATGCTAAAATGATCCACCACATCTCAGGACAATAGTCAATCTCATATAAAACTGAAGAGTAAAAACTACTACTCTTCACAACATGGCAGAAAAACTAGTATTTTTATTACTTTTTTTTGTCCCTGCCACCCCCCCCCCCCCCCCCCACACAGTTTTTGTTCCATTCCACACTTTAATTTCTTAATGTAGGCCTATGGTTTGGGAGGCTGAAAGTGAGATAGTGACAATTATTGTCTTTTTTTTATATGCCATTTACATGAGCCATGCACTTCAGTGGCTGCCAATACACCGAATTTCTGCGTATCTCTGCACTAGCTCCAGCAAGCATCAGTGTTATCTGCTGCGTTACTTTATTATGTTAGCAATTAGCCTCATTTTACGATACGTCCTCCGCAACAGTCATTGAGAAAGTGTCTCCAGAAGTTTAATGCACATTTCTGTGATTACCGTCTGTAGTTATGGAGTCAGGACAAACTGAAAAGTAACAGTAAATATACTATACAATGCATGCCACAGAATGTGTACTGGAATAATATGTTTTCATGCTTTGGCATCCCAAATAATATCAGAATATTCAAGGTACAATATCTCGATTTCTTATAGCTGTGATAAGACCTCCGGCTCGTACAGTAAATTGGACATGAAGTTTACCTGCAGTGCATACTGTAAACAAAGTATTTGACATTAATGTGATTCAGATGTGAATGTAAACATATAGCCAGTTAAAAGGAGACACAGGAGCAAGGCTCTTGTGGGATTTGAACATACATTAAGCCAGCTATGGCCTAGGTCCAACTGTGTGTAGCAACCTCTATGGTAGCAACAGCGATCCTAAACTCCCAACTACAGACACACAGATGATGTGGATCCATACTTGCCATAGTTTGATGGCAAGTATGGATCCACATCATGTATTCATAAATGACTTAGGATGTTACGTGATTATTAAAATAATATCACAGTAAGTGTTTCACTCATGAATGTTATTCTCAGTGTTGTGTTCTATTTTTTTTCGGAAGGTATACGCTACGATACGATGCGCGTGGTTGTGGGTATACGCTCGTGCGTTTTCAATGGATGAAACAGTTGAAACAAGGAATACGGTAGCGACGAAAAAAAGTCTCAAGGTATACGCCGTACACAGCATCTGACGGTAGAACACACCACTGGTTATTCTATTGATCTTAATGGAAGGAAAATCAAATTTCACTTCTATTTTGTATACGTGTTATGTTAAGTATTTTGTAAAATATGTTTTGTAAAAGTGCTATAGAAAAAAAAGATGCTTGCTGGAGAATGATCAGTGATCGACTAATATGTCAGAGTTTCAGTATCGTCTGTTCGGATAGGATTCCTTGCTTACCATATACCACGGGCGTCGGGCCAATCGCGGGCCATGCCGGCACAGGTCAGGAGAGGTGACACAGGCTTGTCAAACAGGAAGTGATCCTGCGAGAGACAACCAAGGAAAAACAAACTCATGTTTATAATGAAGATAGTCTTGGCGTCAAGATATTCTGATTAATGTTTGCTTTTTGGCACAACAAGATATGTAGCAGCATCTTTTAATCTGTCTACATCTGTGCTAACAACTACACCCTGTATGGGAATCCACCCAAAGACCTGTATTACAGGTTAATGTCCTCTCTGTACACCCTCCTTCATGTCTTTATCCACAGTACTAATACAACACCTTTAAGAGAGGGAAACAGATCATTTTAAACACTGGAAATTCAAATAATGTGGAAAAACTGTACTACTTTTATAATTTGGCATTCTCATATACAATGAATATGTCATATACATTTAATTTCACAGTTAACCGTAGAGAGGCTTCCAGAGCATTGCAAATATAACTGGTTTTGAATGCGAGACATTTACAATGTAGCCCAATATTATACCAATTACAGTCAATACACTATATACAACTGGCAACTTCCTCCACTTGTGACATTATGATTCTTCATACCCGAACAGGTGTAAATATCTGAAGTCGTGCCTTATCTGTTCCCCTCCCTTTAACATGTTTAACATGTAACAAAAAAATAAATAGAACACAGTAAAATCCTCAGTGTTAATTTATCCATTTGTAACTCTGCTACTATTGGAGTTACAGACCCCCTGGGACCCCCTGGGACCCCCTCTCAAGGACCCCTGGGGGACAGAAGATGCTTCAGCCACCTGAACAGACTCACATCAATGAGCTGCTGCTGCTCCTGGTCTGTCATCACGGTGAGGCTGTAATATTTCCCGGTCAGGTCTCCCTTCAGTCCCGCCAGGGCGTCCACCACCACCCTCTCCACCTCGCGGCGCTCTGCGCGGGTGCAGGCGGGGGGCAGACTCAGCCCGCGGATGCTACGGCCTGTTCTCACCCTGGACGACAGCACGTAGCGCTCGTCAAACTGGCCAGACTGAATCTGAGGGTGGCGGACAGGGTTGGATGTCAATGCTGTGTGTTATATGGATCTATAAGTCGTCTCATGTCTACATAATGTCTTCACTATAGACAGGCTCCGCGGTAAGTAATTGGTAGGGGGATATAGTGTTAAGTGCCTAAGGACACCTGAGAATCACGAGGTGCCCGGTCCCCCCGTCCCCCCGTCCTGTCCCGCCTAGTCTATGTGTGGAAGTGTCCCTGAGCAAGACATTTAACCCTTAGCTGCTCCCCGGGTACTGTATTAACAGCGCTCACTGCTCCTAATAGTTATGATGGGTAAATGCAGAGGACAAATTTCATGTAAAGTGCAATTGTGTAGTGACAAATAAATACCCCATCCACAACACGAACAACAAATATCTTGTCCTCGCTGCCAGTAGGCCATCATTTTTTCACATATCATAATTTGTTTAATATTTAACTTTAACCCTATTTTATACACCCCCCCACACCCCGCTTGAAGATCAATAAGCATAAATTAGGCTTAAGCCCTGGCTGCAATATACATAAAGTTGAGTACCTTACTACAATCCAGGTCAGTGGGGTGTTTCATGACTAGAGGGTCGTAACCATTATGCCTTTCTTTAATGATCGGGTTCAACAGGTCACCAAACACCTAGAAACAAACAAAACAACATTAATTACTTTGAATAGCATGTGTGTGGATTACAATAAGTGCTTTGTGATTACAGAGTGTGATTACAGAGTGTTTTTACATCTAGTGTTTACTACATCTCAGATTTGTCTTTTTCCTTTGTGGTACTGTATATGACAGATACTAGACAGTGGGGAAATGCATTTGGTGCAATACTCCAACCGAATTATCTAGTACAGGCTGTGTTTTCCCCGTTCACATTTGGCAATACAGTATTAAAATGTGAATACTGATGGCCCTGCAATATTCATGTACAGTACAGCTACTGTACTTGGTAATTAACATGATCCTGACCATCCACACATTATTGTTAAGGGGAAAAAATGTAACTGTAATTTTCCCTGCCATTTGTTGTCAAAAATAAAACGTGAAGAGACCTGTTATAGTGCCACCATGAGGCCAATTTAAAAGATTGAGGCCAATTTAAAAGATGTGGGCCCTTTCAACATCAGACTTGATTAAGAGATACGATATTGCCCCAATGAAATAAGGCCAAATAAAATAAAAGCTGTTGAATGAACACTATGCCACATACAAACGTGTGTATACTTGCTGCGGATGTATGTTTAAGCACCATGCCAGAAGGATGTTTTCAGGTTCATGGAACAAAGCCAGAAACAAGGGTTTCTACATCACTGCCAACAAATGAAGAACCCATGCTCTCCCATTTTCCGCAAGTCTAGTCTTGAATGGATTCATTTTCAAACCGACAGAGAATCAATGTAAAACAGCAAGTGGAAGAAACTGAATCAGAAAAGAGGCTTTCCCGCTACTACAGTAGGCAACACAGCCAAACGTGTGATCATTTTAAACCAATTACAGAGTACAGTGTATCAACGGTCTAGTCAGAGGTGTGCAGAAATGTTGACTCCTTGGACACAAGGGTTCATTGAAAAAGTCAATAAAACAATTAAACACTGTTGTTAGATAAGGAAACCCTTTATGCAAATAGGAATAACCATTATACTGTTCACTGTACCCTTTTTTTGACTTGGTAAGAATATGTCCTGTGTGTGTGCTGTGCATAATCTTCATTACTTTGGAAGTCTGTAACTAACTAACTAACTAAAAATGAATCCAAGACAAATTCCTCTTTAATCAAAGCTCTACTATATGTCTGACCTCGTATGACTCCTCATCTCCAGCCACCATGCCCACGGTCTTGATGAAGGGGTGTCCAGGGTTGTCAACACCTGTCTGGATGGCCTGATCCAGGGTGTAGCCGTTGGGAGTGGCCTTGTCGACCAGCTTGGCATAGATAGCTGGGCTGAGGTGGCTGGCCATGCAGTTGTTGTGCTTGCGTAAGTCTGGGTACTCAGCACTGTTGAAAGAGTTAGGTTTGTTTTAGTCTGTATTGCGATTAGTCGAAGGATCACAGTGACTAAAGGGGGAAAAAACACAGTGATAAAATGTGATAAAAACACTGAAGAAAAAAAAAGGAAAAAAGAACACAAAGCCATTAGTTTGACAGAGTTCAATGACAGAATTCTAGATTAATCAGATTTAGTCATGGTTGAACCTATACAGTAAGAATGTAAATCCTTCTGTTTTCCAATTGTCTAGGCTTACTGCATACTGTTAGATCGATCATACATCTGCAACTATGTTGTATGCCTTATTAGACATATTTGTTTTAACTGTATGTGAGGTACTGTTGGCTTAATGAGTGTCAGTGTGAAATGTTAAGGTAGAGTAAGTGATATGTTTTGTTTTTTATTAAAAGGTTAAAGCTCTATATTCTGGTAGTAATCATTTCTGTATAGAGTGTTCAGTACAGGGTCTCCCCGTCTCTCCAGCTCTTTAATGAACAGAAAATACATTTTCAGGTGGGTTGCAAATGTTCAGCCAATCAGGAGAGCGTACCCCTTTATCTGCTTAAATTTGATAGTGTTACAGGTCCAATTTTGTCTGCCAATTGTTTTTGTGTCATCACTTCAATTCACTTGTTTATCCTGTATCCTGTGTGAGTTCTCTCTCCTGATTGGAGAAAATTGGTATCCCATCCATAAAATGTAGTTTCTGTTTACCAAAGAGCTGGAGAGACAAGGAGACTCCTGTTACTGAACAAACACTCTATAGCAAAATTGGTATCCCATCCATAAAATGTAGTTTCTGTTTACCAAAGAGCTGGAGAGACAAGGAGACTCCTGTTACTGAACAAACACTCTATAGCAATGAGTATTATCAGAATATAGAGCTATTTAACACTTATTTTAACAAAAAGATCACAATATACACATTTTATACAATATACACATTTTGTGATCAAAAAGATCACAAAATAGCAGATCTACAAGCTGCACAAGGCTTCATAATGCAATGAGTTGAGCTTGCAGATCATATTTTCAAATGAACGCAGTATAAAATAGGGCTAAGCTACAGTATACTATAAGATACTTTTAATAATTATGAGGCAGAAAAATAATATCTGATGTACAGTATGAAGGTTTCATGTTGTTTTCACTTCCTATGTTGTCACAAACCGGCCCGACTCCGAGCTCCTCCACCAAGCTGCTCCCAGATCTGATAAAAAGAAAACCTTGACACCTCCCTTGCTGCTCACTCCCACCCTTACCCATGCTTCCTAATATGGTGGACCCATGCAAAATGACTAGAAGCTGTTTGTCTAGTTTTGGCTGCTGCAGTCTGTTGGACATGTATGAAGGGAAAGGGGGAGCTGGCATCTACAACCATATTGTCCTACCCAGAATATAGTTGCAATGGAGCATGGCTAGTTAACAGAACAGGATAGGTCTACGACTCCTTGAGAGAGAGCTCTGTCTCGATGCCACAAAACCTCTAATATAAAATTGGAATTGTGTGACTTGCTGATTTAGTGCAATTGTCTTGCTGAATTTACAACATCAACATGTGATGGCTAACAACCGTTTGTATATTCATCCTCCAAACAGCCACGTCTAGCCAAGATACTGCAGTGAACGTTTGGGCCTTATCCAAAGACTCACTTCAATTTGGCTCTCATGTCCAAATGGAAAGATGCACTCCATATAGAGAACAGATCTCCCTTGCGGTGCTGCAGTCTCTGTGTCTCTGTCTATTTATATTGCGGGCCACGTGCGCGTGCAAGCGGCGTGTGTCACAATGTATCTGTGTGTGGGGGATGCACGTACACAGGTGCCCGCTATGTTGGTCGCTGTGCAAGTCTAATTTTGTCTCAGGAATTGTAAAACTGCTGTCGAAAACCAAGCATGGAACTTGCAACTCTAAACTACTGTAGGTACAATCAATGATGTCGGCCCGGACGGCTGGCGTTGTAGCGGTCCGGGCACCTAAGCTGCTAGTGCAGTCTTAAAGAGTGTTGTGGGTTCGACTCCCGATCCCGACGACCTTTGCTGCATGTCACTCCCTGTATTCTGTATTCTATCAATAAAGGCATGAAAAGCCCAAAAATATCTTTAAAAAAAGAGAATCAATGACGTCACCGTATGTGTAGCCAATAGAGGGACTTCTGTATGAACAGAGACACAGGCTTCTCCTTCCTATTCTACTCCGGAGGGACGGTACGGTAGGACTGCGGTAATACATTCACAAAAATATTAAATATCAGTTGTCGTTGAGGGATTGGAACATTTTGGGAGAGTGACTAACATGGCCTACTGGCAAGCGCAAAAGGTTTGGCACTGATTGGTCCAGCGATTTGCGAGGTTAGCACACACTCCATGTGTACACACACACACAGGGGTGAAAAGATAATCTCTCGCCCCGCCTTTGGCTGGCGGAGATAATAAAACATGTGCACACACACACACACACACACACACACACACACACACACACACACACACACACACACACACACACACACACACACACACACACACACACACGTCTTTGTGAATTTGTGTATTTGCCATGATAAGCTCTTGTTATTGTATTTCATATTTTCTTAACCATCCCATCATGTTTAATCAGTATGTGTTCATTGTTTTTTCTATGTGACATGACGACCGTTGAAAAATGATTTATTTTGAATAGTCTGTTAACAATGGTTCCCTCTGATGTCACTGTCAAGGTTACTGTGTGTCTGTTTTCTTTGCACGTTATGTGTTTTTATTCTTATCAGGAAAATGTATAGCTAGCATACAGTTTATACCGCATCTGACAACATGTTTTCTATCTATTCCCAACTTATTTTGCCTACTTCTGTATCAGTTACTTTAGAACTACCATGTGACACTGCCTTGGTGTGACTTCTGTTCTCCCAGCTCGTGCTTGCTTACAGATCTGGTAATTCAACTGAATGACCAGTCACCAGACCAGTCAACATCCTATCAACATCCTAGAGAAGCTTGCTATCACATTGTCATTACTGTGTAATATCACTTTTTTTTAAAAGACAAATGTGAGCATGTACAGCACAATACTGTAAAGAAAATGAAAATACCAATACAGAAAAAGTATGTAGCCTAAATTATGAACTGTAAAATAAAAAACATAGTAAATTAATTCCACTGGCCAATGGCCATCCAGTCACTCATATCTATCTACAGTGACCATTGAAGTGCCTCTTCCTCTGTGCCCGCCCCCCCCCCCCACCCACACTTATTCTTATGTCTCTTGCAAAGTGGCTGGCATGACAGAAGTCGATAGGGCACTATATCGATTTCGGTGTTGCATCTGTTGTCGGCTAGGTAAACCAGCGATTAGGGCACTCAATCAATGGCCGTACAACGTGTGCAGAGGAGCTTCTTCAGAGACTGCATCACACACAGCTGAATCCATCTGCAGCCCACAAGGACTGTCCGCAGACAGGGAGGCAAACATTACAGCAGTTAGCAGTAGACAGGCTACATGTGTATGGGCTACATACATACATGTTTGTGTATGTGTGTCGCAGACATGTAGCATCCCATGATCCCAAAGAGAGAGAACATAGGTCCTGTGGTTGGCTGTCAGGAGACAGGTTTGACATGCTATCATTCAGGAAAATCATGTTCAGCAATGTCCACACATATTCCACACATGAGTGTGTGTGTGTGTGTGTGTGTGTGTGTGTGTGTGTGTGTGTGTGTGTGTGTGTGTGTGTGTGTGTGTGTGTGTGTGTGTGTGTGTGTGTGTGTGTGTGTGTTGGGGGGAGGGGGGGGGGGGTAAAGTAGCCAATTGTCTCTGACAACCACCAGACAACTGCCCATCCCTCCAGGCCAGGGCATAGCAGTCTACCAATTACAATGCGTTTTATAGGCTACAGCAGCGCCTGCATCCAGATCCAGGTCACTCACTATATAATATGACGATGAATTATAGCCCTGTATGAACCAGCTGGGTTGTCTTTGGAGTTCAAGCGAGGACATTCCAGATCATTCTATTGCCTATTGGGCGCTGAGAACACCTGCAGCTTGGAACATGGCAAATGTGTGAATATGAAATTGCATGTCTCCAATCTCTATCTCTTCACTGAAGAATTTGATTTATCATCGTCATCAGATTATCAGTCTCAAACAGTCACCGCGGCGTTTCATGTAGGCTAATCACGGCCCCAATAAGATGCTATGTAAAGGAGGCGCGTTAATTGGTGTAAATTTAGAATCGCAAACGATTTATTGACAGAAGACTGGACGCTTACAGGAGGAATTTGACAAAACTGTATCAATCAACATGAAGTATAAATAAATATCAAGACTATTAGATCTGTAGCCTTGGATCACAAGACGGTCATCGGTCATGACCGTCCTGCATGATCTTCAAAATAGTGTTTGCACTTTCTCCCTTTTTGGTCCGTACATCTACATAAACGTTCAGAATTCAAATATAAAGTGCTTACCCCATGGCCACAGATGTTACAATTATGTACGGGCCCTCGGAAGTACCCGTATCTTCTGTATTGTTCAACTAAAAGCATTTTAGTCCAATCGATTGCCATATTTGCATAGAGTTATAATGTATCAGAGTGCAATACATCTCCCAACCAATAGGGTCGCGTAGTTGAAATAGGTGAAAATACGGAGAAAATGGCCAACAATCGGATTAAAATGCTTTTTATTGAACAATACGGACAATACGGGTAGTTCTGAGGAACCGTACATAATTGCAACATCCATTGCCATAGGGTCCGCAATTTATATTTGAAATACGAATGTTTTGTAGATGTACGGACCAAAAAGGGAGAAAGTGCAAACATAATTTTGAAGGTCATCCATGACTGTCACAGTCATGTATCAGGGCTGTGAGGACAGTGGCGGAGCGTCCGGGGAGGCAAGGGAGGCGGCCGCCTCCCGGCCCGCGACCCTGGAGGGCCCGGCCGCCGGGCCCTCCAGGGTCGCGGCCCCGACCCGGTCGCCGCGACCGGGCCGGGGCCACGACCTCTCCGCGGCGCCTCTCCGCTTCTCATTTAATTAAAGCAACAACATAACCCTAACCTAACCCTATCCTAACCCTAAAACCGAAATAAAGTGACAAAAAGCCCCCCAAAAGGTGACCCGACCCGACCCAAACCCGCAAAATTTTCCGCGCGCGTGGTGGCACGGGGGGGGGCCTGATCACTGTGCTCTGCCTCCCGGCCCGGCTTTCAGTTGTTCCGCCACTGTGTGAGGATGACAGTGCGTGCGCGTAATACATTTATCTCATGTATCTAGTTTAGGCAGAAGAACGGAGGTAAAAAAGAAGAAAAAGACAAAGAACATAAGTGTGTCTATGAAGTCTGCAATAACTGTAGCCTACGGGGCCGGGTTTTTACCTGGCGGGGTACAGTCTCCGTACTGGGGCTCCAGCGCTGACATGGTCCCGGTGGAGCAGAAGCCCAGCCGTTAAGGATCCCGCTCCCACTAATGACAAGATCCCCAGATTCCGTTTAGAGGACACGATCCTGGTGAAGCTGCTTGCCATTTTTCCGTTTTCTTTCTACCTTTATATTTTTCCTCGGTGATGATGCTGATGCGACGCCTGTGGTGGAATGAGAGAGAATGGAGAAATGGTTTTAAGCGAAAGAGAGGAAGAGGAGGAGGCGGGGGGCGAGAGAAAGCGAGAGAGAGAGAGAGAGAGAGAGAGAGAGAGAGAAGAGAGAAAGCGAGAGAGCAGTGGTGGAAAAGGCAGGCTACTCACAAGTAAAAGTATCAATACTGCAATGTAGAAACACTCTGATACAAGTAAAAGTCTGGTAATCAAAATGTACTTTATGTTAAGTACAAAAGTATTGCTATCAAAATGTACTTTAAGTACTAAAAGTAAACATTGTGGAGATTGTCCCATTTCACAAGTTTTCAAATGTATAAATATCTTTTGAAACTTGTAGATCGGCTATTTTCAAATGGCCGAAATGTAAACTATATGGGCTGAAGTGGTTAGTCAGTGTATGTAAATGTAAATAGTTACTTTACACCACTGGAGAGAGAAGAGAGACGTGTGAAACTACAGAGAATAAAGGCATGGTCGCCATACAAAGAACAAATATAGCCTATCATATTTCTAATTATGATATAGCCTATTTGATCAAGCTGCTACCACTCCCACTTAAGAATCATTAGCCTACACCTGTGCACACACAGGAGTGGAGTAGCCTATTGTCTTTTAAATATATCCATTAACTGTTTGAATACTCTGGGACAAACCTGTTGCTGCAAGAGCAATGTGCATGATCTACCATTTTCAGAAATATATGTCACTCTCCTGCATTTCATCCAGTTTGATGTGCAATTCTTTTGTGAAAAGACATAGCCTAGAGATTATATTAACTGAGGGCAGGCATATCAGATAGATAGAGCATTGAATGAATGACAAACATATCCTGTCATTATTTATTCATAAAGACAATGATAACATATCATTTGTTCAAGTTTACAGGTTAATATTCGCTAAAGTATGGGAACTACCCCAGTTAGCAAATATATATTCTGTAGAGATATAGAGATTCTGCCTTCTTTCTTTTTTACCAAATCGGTTTCCAGATCGGCAAATATCCCCCATTGCCCCCAATGTATCAATATATTTTGTGTATTGGTTCCCTGCACACGGATAAATTCCAGTGTCTCCTCAGCCATGAATTTAACATGTAATTCTCACCAACCATGATCGGTAGGTAGGTAGCTGAGTTTTGGTATCAACCGCTAGGTGCCTGTTCAGCCCATGGTGCTAAATCTGAGCTGATTGGTCAGCTTCCAACTTTGCCCAGCTTTCATTATGATTTGTGTGCATGGGTATCTCATCTTAAACAAGCTCAGTGCTTAATGAGTCTCCCAGTTTAGTAGACCTTGTATTGTGAATGTGTACTTCCATGTACTTATGTTCTCATGTCTTACTAAATAAAGTAAATCAATCAATTCCGTATAACCCCTCTGGAAAAATACAGCTTTAGTTTGCACTGATTGGTCAGCTGGCATATAACCCCGGCCCCTGGGGCCAGACATAACCTCGCATCACCAGTCTTTGTTTCAGGCAGACAAGAAAGCTAACCAATCAGTGCAATCATTCTCTCTGTCCTTATATCACTCCCCATGGCAAATAAGGTATACAATAGGCCATTAACAGTCATGGGCTGGTCAAAACCCAGGCAACACAGAATAAAAATTGTAGCCATGGCAACATTTTGAGTTGCTAGAGTGTCTATTTTAAAACATTGTGAAAAATGTTATTTAAAAGTATATTGGCCAATCATTGCAAAAAATAGCCCATGGCAAAGTCACAATGGAACTCAACTGAGCGTAGTCAAGGACAAGGAACTCAGTGTTGTGTTTTGTAATACTAATTAATGTCTTAAGTCTTTATACTGTATATGACCCAACCCTCGGACATTGCCGAGTTGCAGCAATGTCCTCATTCCTATGAATGAGTCAAATGCTTCTGGCAGGTTGCAACAATCAACACACACACACACACACACACACACACACACACACACTCTTTCACAAATATTGGAAGCAGGAACACTTGGCTTTCAGTAAGTACCCTGAGCTGCTTATGAGGGATAACTTCTGCAGATGAATTGGTCAAAACGTGGGCATACAATACACTCAACAGGGCCTGGATATAAGTATGTACTACCTACCGTAGGGTGTGTGTGTGTGTGAGGGGGGATGCTGGTAAAATTGTGCATAAAAAGAAAGAATGAATTTACATAAATTGTGGTGACTGGCTGTTTTGAAAAGCAGCCAGTCATTTGGGTTTTCATCCAAATGACTACAAACGCTAGAAGAAAGAAGGTTACCATGTCAATAACATATAGACATGGAAGGCAAATTAGCATATTAGTAATACATAATGACATGAATAATTGTAAATTAAAAGAAAAATATTACACACAGCAAAATCCAGAGTGTAAATGTAACTTTTGCTGTATTTTGCTGTGCAGATGTGATCAATTTGATCTTGTGTATAAAAATATGCAGAGATGACAAGTTAGTCTTACCTGTTGCAGAACCCAGTACCTGGAAAGAACACGTCCTCTGTAAAGACGCTGCGTCCAAACAAACAGTCCAGTGCAGGCGTGCCTGACGTGAACAATACAACACCAACAATGGCTGTCTGACACAACCTACTGCATGACTAATAAGATACACAAAAACCAAACACACACCCAAGGAAACCATCAACTCTACCAGAAAGAGAGGGGTGGCGAGTGGGGATAAAATTATTGGGCATCTAATTGAAGATAATCACTACTATTAGGTAATTAGATGTCATTAAACGTGATGTCCTATCTACTGTAGTATATTACTAACAACTGTAGAGAAAGTAAGCAATGGAAGGGCTCTGTGACCTTTGAGCACCACAGTTTTAGTTGATTCAGGTTTACTTTTATCAGGTGATAGCTGATAAAGCATACACACTTTGATGATTTCAGAGCAGTTTGCTTTACAGTACAGAGCTACTCTGCAGATTACATTACTGTATTTAAATACAGCAACAAAAAAATCTTACTACCTGAGGAAGATCTTTGCATTATAGTGGTCTCACTTATATTTTTTTATTTGGACCTGACTTTTTTGTGAACATTAGGACTAAACTTTTTTGTGGGGCAAAACCCCTCCGCTAGCATCTAAACTAAGTTTCACCATCATTTGTAAATGCCACAATATGACAGATGCCAGTTGGTCTAAATATATAGAGTACCCTGATACCGTTAGGCAGAAAACCAGGTTTTCCTCCCAATTCCAAAACTTTTCAAGGACCTGGAATTTATCAAACTAATAACATTTCAAACCCTGCTAATTCCATATTTAAAAAATTCTATGACCCGTAGAAAGATTGTTCCATGATCCCCAAATAAATAAAACACTGCAAGAGGATTTATTTAAGAAACATAGTATTTATTTACAAAAAACAATATATTTACATTATAAGTCACCAGTTCTTTCCTTTTATTTAAAATAGAATTTGAGATAAAACAAAACACAAACTAATAAATAAACAGGTATATTACAAAAAAAGTTGTTTCTGAATTGATTGCGAAATGGCTGATTGCAATTTTGACAAACAAGGAAGTGATGGCATTTAAAATGACCACTTTCCAAGTTACAGGCACTAAACATATGTAGTGAAAAAATGCGTAAAAAATGGTGTGGACTTCACAGCAAAAGTCATTTGAGATATTTTGACAGTTGCTCTACAACATTAAGACATTTGTAGCCGCATATTTAGCGGGACATGGATCAACTTCATTCCCAAAATACATTGAGACCTGGATGAGAAAAATTACCTTTTAGGAACGCAACAGCCATGCGACAAAATATGTCTCAGATGGTGAATTAGTGTGTATTGGTGAACTGCAATTGTTGTTTAAAATAGAATTGAATTTAAAGAAAAGTTCTGTTTAGTGCTGTATGCCTTGCCTTAAAAAGTCAGAGTGTCAGGAGCAGTGGTTCAATCCAACAGTCTTTTCCTGCTGAAGGATTTCCCTGTGGTTGAATGCCTGAAGGGAGAGCGTTCCATCTCCACAGTCCTCTCACATACTGGTTCATCTACAGGATTAGTGGAAAGTACATTTTTAGTCAAGTCACATTTCATACAAAGTAAACTCAATGTAATTCACATTAACCAATTTCAACTTGCCGTCCCAAAATTGGCCATGTTATAGGCAAAGAATTATTTGTGAGCTTATCGATCAGCTATTTTCGCCATGCGGCAACACAGTATGATGATAAAAAGATGAGGCTTAAAGGTAGGGTAAGTGATTTGCTTTGGTTAAAATAAGTGTTAAATAGCTCTATATTCTGATAGTACTCATTGCTATAGAGTGTTTGTTCAGTATTAGGAGTCTCCTTGTCTCTCCACCTCTTTATAAAACAGAAAATACATTTTCGTTTCAGTTTCAGTTTCATTTCCAATTTTATCCAACCAGGACAGAGAACTCAGTCAGGATACAGATTAAACAAGTGAAATTGGAAGTGATGAGACTAAGAAATGAGCAGACAAAATTGGAACTGGAACACTATACAAATTAAGCTTAAACATGGGTACTTTCTCCTGATTGGCTGAGATTTTGACACCTACCGAAAAATGTATTTTCTGTTTATTAAAGAGCTGGAGAGACAGGGAGACATCTGTTACTGAAAAAACACTCTATAGCAATGATTACTATCAGAATATAGTATTTTAACCTATATATATTAACAAAATACTTTTTGTTTTAACCAAAAAATATCACTTACCCTACCTTTAAGTGGTTTAGAGACAACTAAAATATATCTACAAAGTATAGTCCACCATATCCATCCCACTCACATAGAATAAAGCATTTATAAACCCCATCCATCCGCACCCCCCAACAACACCCACAGGATACAGCAACCCACACAATTCTTGTTTTTATAAGTGACAGATATCAGGTTGGCCACTGGCTCCCTCTTGTGGATATAACGGTGCTTTAAACCAGTGGTTCTCAAACTTTGTCATGTCAAGGACCCCCAACTTGACACTTATTAGCCCACGGACCCCCATTTGAAAAGATATGCCTCAGGGACCCCCATAAGAGAAGATTTCTACAGCTCTAGCAGTGATTCTCAACCATTTTCATTTCAAGGACCCCCAGTTTGACATGCATTAGGCTACGGACCCCCATTTACTGGCATTTCTATCTCTGGGACCCCAATTTATAGTAAAATAAATGTTAATTTAACTCTGAGAGTGTACAAATGGAACCAAATGGACCCGTTAGGGTCCATTTGGTTCCATTTGTACACTCTCAGAGTTACAGACCCATAAGGGTCCATTTAGTTCCTAACTATCCATCATTTATCTGGGGACCCCCTTGGAACTCCCTCAAGTACCCCTGGGGGTCCCCGGACCCCACTTTGAGAACCAATGCTTTAAACTATTTGCTTTTTTTCCCCCCTTCAAATATAACATAATAAATAACTATTTGACAATGTGTCCCCTTTAACAACTAAAAGGGATACATTTATAACAATATTTTACAAACACAATGTCAAAGGCCAAGTGTTTTACCTTTAAAGTGGGGCCTTCTCCTGGTAGCAGAGGCTGATCTACCCTCAAACAACAGCGGAGACTGAGTGAGAGCGAAAATCCCACTGGCTGTCACCGTCTTCCTCCTCTTGGCGCTCGGTGGCGTCTCCACTGGACAACATAATGAAACCGTGAAAAAGATTAATGGTTGCACGGATGGATAAAGAGATGAGATTCATTAATACACTTTGAATTTCAAAGTTAACCCATTGAGACCTGAAGCCGATTCTACATGTCTCCTAAATTCCAACAGTTTTCTGAAAAACGTATGTTTCTATATCAGTGCTGCTCAATCTTTTTCATGCCAAGGACCCCCAAAATGATATGTATTTGGCCGCGGACCCCCATCAAAATATTTTGTTCCAGGGACCCCCAGAAGCAAAGATTTGAGTTAAAAATGTTCGCTTTAAAAGTATTTATATTCAAAGATTTGCACACATTTTCACGATTTTTCAAAAATAGCAGATCTACAAGCTCGTAGCGCGGCACTCGGTGCCGCGCTATGAGCTTGTATATCTGCTATTTTTGAATAGCCCAAAGTGTAAAATAATGCTTTTTAGCTCAAATCTAAAAATGACACTGTTCCAGGTCTTAATAATTAATACACTTTGAATTTCAAAGTTAAGGCATCAGTTTAAAAACTCTATAGATCAATTATTTAGCTGTATGCAGTTGCAGTGTTTACAATACAAAGCGTTAATGTGTTCATCATTGGAGCTATGTAAACATTTTAATTTATTCAGCACAATTAGTGTATAAGTATGAGCTAAAGATTTACATCTGTCACCACAGTGCTAAAGGGAACTTGTGGATACAAGAAAGCATGCAAAACGAAGTTGCACCCTTGAAACAAATCTAACTTCACTTAAACCACGACCAACAAAAACAATAAGAAATGTGATCAAATGGTCTAAAATCTAGTATTCATGTATAAACAAAATTAGGGTCTACAACATATTGTCCACTCCATTAACTAAAATATATAACATTTTGGAATTAAATTCTTAAAGTCTTATTCATAAACATCTGATCTTACAACACTTCAGGTCTCCATCTCCTGCCATCCACCCCTGGTGATCTCTTGTCTGAGGACCAGTTTCATCAACCTGCTTGGCCAGGCTCTCAATCCAGTCCATGTCCCCCTGTGGAGAAACAGGAGATGCATCTTCTCCTATCAGAGGTGACCTCCTAGAGGGTGCACTCGGTGCAGCAGCTTTACTGCATGAAGGCTCGTCTGTGTCCTCGTTATCCTGTAACCTCCTCACACCGAGCTCCACCTCCTCCAGTAGCTCCTGCTTCCGAGCATGTTCCTTGCCTCCAAATACACTGGCCTGCGCTCTCTTCTTCCTGGGCCAACTTTTAAGGTTGTCTGGGTTCACCCGCCCCATGTTCTGGGGAGATGGGGTCAGGGGAACGGACTCTGTCGGTGCTAGGGGTGACATGGCTCCAGCCGCAGCGCAGTGCTGTGTAGGGGTATAGGATTGGCAGATGTAGGTTTGGACACTTTTGCCAGGCGTGCTCTTGGCTGGAGTGACATGAGAGCAGAGTGAAGGTGAGACACAACCAGGATCTCTGTGTTTAGAGAGCAGAGGCAAAGGACTGTCCAGCTGAGGGGGATTGAAACCCACTGAGGGGCTCTGACCTCCTGATCTGGGATCTCCACCGTCAGCAGTAAAGGAGTCGGTGCGTCTGAATTTGAGCTTTGGAAGCCCTGATTTTTGCATTTCCACTAGTTCCACTTGGTACATCAATGGATTCGGAGTAGTAACACCCTTCCTTCGACGAGGTGTCCCTGAACTCCTTGGGGTTGAAAAGCGAGGTGAATCAGAGTAGCCCCAACGAACTGCTGCTTCCCTCTGTTGGCGGTCGGGCGTCTGTCGAAAGCCGTAGCTTCGTGCTGGGGTTACTTGAGCCGGTAGTGGGTACGATCTTGGAGAGGATGCTGCTGTAAACTCAAAGGCTTCGCTGGACTTGGAGGGCTTCCTGG
The DNA here is from genome assembly GCF_963454915.1 of Gymnoscopelus microlampas. NCBI lineage: Eukaryota > Metazoa > Chordata > Actinopteri > Myctophiformes > Myctophidae > Gymnoscopelus > Gymnoscopelus microlampas. The sequence goes on from NC_139943.1 coordinate 23,345,113, forward strand.
AGAAGCTGATGTTCATTTTTAGGCCTTGGGTGAGTTCAGTCTTTACAATAGCAGCATCAATGATATCCATACTGTCGCCCTCACTTGCTGTCTTCATGCTGATGTGAGAAGAGTCAAACTGCTGTGAGTCTGTGTGGGAACTGGTTTCGGAGGACTGTGAAGATTCAGACAAGGTTTTTTGTTGTGCCTGTGTTTCGCACTCAATATTTTCTGTTGTTACATGGTCACTGGTCATAGCACAGCTAGAGTCTGTGTTTGGTTTGGAAGGAGGTAGGCTCTCACTAGATTGGGATCTCAAGTTGTGCCTGGTCCTTTTTTTAGCACTTTGGCCAGGCCTGGGTTTCTCTGGAGTTTGTGTAAGAGTTGGGCCTTTTAATCGAGTCAATTCTGGTTTACAAGGAGACACAATATTTTTGACAGGTGTTCTTCCAGAGCGGGTGACAATTTGATATGCAATAACAGGGCTCATGTTTAGGGTTATGGTGTTGTGTGTGCGTGGGGAAAGGTTAGGAGGCGAGGTAGATATGGGAGTTTCCTGAGAACGAACAATTGCGACTTCCTTCACCGGGGTGGTCATCTTGTCTTGAAGTCTTTTAATGAAACTATGACATGGCTTCTCTGGTGTCACCACATTGCTTCTTGATAATGTTTGAGGAGGCTTCTGTGGAGTTACAGGGGAACTGAAGCTATGTGCTCCGTGGTCAGTTTTATCAGGGGTGTGGAAAACCTTTCTTTTGACACCAGATCTTTTAGAGGGACTGTCAAAATTGTTTCTGGAGGCTTTCAACAACCTTGGGGAGGTACGAGTTGAATTGATACAGGGCGACTCTGGCACTTTGAAAGTACTGTTTTCCGTGTGTCTAAATTTCCGGGGTGACGGTGACCAGGTGACACTCTTTCTGGGTGTTACTGTTCTTGAACATGGACTCCTGAGTGAATAAGCTCCAGTAGGTGAGATGTGTTCCGACATTATGGCCTTGATAGGCGTTTTAAGGATCCCCTTCAGCGGGGTCTTCACAGGGCTGTCTTTCTGAGGAGTACCCAGCACCAGGGCTCTTCTGGTTGGGGACCTGAAGGGGCTGCTTCTGAGGGACATCCCCACCTGATGAGAGCAACCTGCTGCAGGGCTGTCTGGGACCATGGTGGTACAGACCCTAGAGGATCCTGGGGTCCTGGGGGTCTGAGGGGTGCTGGGTGATCTGTTCCCATGAGCAGCCCTTCCAGTTTTACCAGGTGATTTTGTTGGGGTTTTGATAGGACTCTGCAGGAAATAATTGAACAAGCTTTAGTTAAATTCATAGCCATTTTTAAAGACCCATGTTTATAGACCCTACAGGTGTCAAATGTCAACTGAGCTGAATTTTGGTCTTAAATATCGGCATATTTTCAATGATATCTGATTATTATTATATTTTGCCAATTGCCAACAACAAGCTTTACAAACATTCACATAGAACTATCAGAAGGCGTAACCCAGATCTGCCCAAATGAACTGTACAATAGTTTAGCTGTCCACCATCATGCTAATTTATTTAGACAGCCCTAATAATCACACAGGATGACTTTAAATGGGATTTAGTTCATCATTGATCAAACTCTCCCATGCCTTGTTGGATTTAAGCTTGGAATTGAATTTCTGATTCCTGAGAAAATGTACTGTATGTAAAATGTTATTGGTTGCATATTCCTTGCCAACAGCTCACCTAAACACAAGCAGGTGATCTGCAGATATCTCAGATCTATGAGAAGCTAATTATATTTTAATTTCTTAGATTCAGTGTCAGCTAACGGCAGATTCACATTGTCTTATTCCAGTGTAGCCCTGAACTGTAACAACAATGACAACAAAATTCACAAAGAGGGAAATTTATAGTGCATCGGACTGATACAGATTTAGCGTAACTATCTAGCGGCAGTGGCCCAGGAAGTACAGCGTTCCATCTGGGAACCGGAAGGACGCTGGTTTGAGGGTATGTTTTAGAAATATGATGCCACAGAGGCTTCCAGTATATGTATTGTACTTACAGGGTGACGTATGCCAAAAACGATAATTCCATTTTACTGGCCCTTTAAGAGTGGGTGTTAAGTCCGTCCTTCAATTATGTAATAGTGCCTCTTTTTAAGTACTCGAAGGAGACAAGATTAGAGAGTAAAAAAAAGTTAAAGCCAAACTTTTACCCTAAAAAATTTAAAAGCTTTCATAGTCATTACTACCTGGATAATTTAATACCTTTTTAACATTTGCAGACAAAATAAGCACCAATGAAAAAATATTACAAATGGGAGAACACACCTCAAACACATCAGAGTTACCAGATGACAGCAATTTCCTGCTGGCCCTGGTGGGGTAGGAGTCAATGGAGGAGGTGGAGGGGCGACCAGGGGACTGAGCTGCTCCGAAAAGGATACGGTGAGGAGAGTGGACAGCCCTGGGGTTGACACCACTGACAGAGAGCTGGGAGGAGGACAACGCTTTGTCCAGGTTGCGGGAACGAGGCTGAGAGCTGGAGTAGAAGATGCTGGAATTTCTTCTGGCAAATGACTTTATCCTCGGGCTCCTCCTCAGCTCTGAGAGAAAAGGTAATGACAAGGGTCAATCAATACATAAAATAAATCGGTGGCCCAGAACATATTTTCTTTCCTAACTTTGTTTTTATTGATTAAAACAAACTGAAAAGCAGGGACTGCTCTAAAAGATAATGTCAAACTGTTTTCTTTGTTTATTTTTTTATTTGGAGAAACACTATTTTTTGCAACTAGTTTTTGCCCTTCACACAGCCCCCCCCCCTCATCCTTGACTGATGTTACGTATGCCATCAATCCGAGTACCTTCTGAAGGCTTTACTGGCGACTCCTCCACTATGCAATCATCCTCTGGGGCAGACCTCCTGTAAACAAGCGGACAAACAGTGCTTAAGCCTAATTTATTTATACTTCCACCTTATTGTGTCATTTAGAATATCCTTCTTGTTTAAGGTTCATGTTTCCCTATTATTCATACCTTCCCATTCTCTGTCTGTACAGTAGGCGGCTGGACACCTGTTTGTGATGGGGCGTTTCACATACTTTCTTTGTCAGGAGTGCATGCGTTTCTGAAAAGCCAAAATTCATTAGAACATCACATAAATGAAACCAACCAGGGTGGAAAATGAAGATAGCCTACGCCTGAGTAAGCCACTAAAGATGACTAAAGTCATCATTACCTTCTGACTCCCGACACTGTTTGTGATTGAGTCCTTCCACAGCAGACACAGACTGACTCCTGGGCAGTTTGGAGCGCTTGGATACAGAGGCCTTCTCCTGGTTGAACAGGTTCCTCCTCACCTTGGTCACCTCTAGAGGCAGTCATCACATCATCAATACTGACTAATCCTTTGCCGACCGAAATTATTTGATGACAACACAAACAAGTTAACCATCTCTTTGCCTCTAAATTCTGGAATTCTAGCCCTTACATCACATGGAATCAGTGTGTGGACACATTGTGCTAACCAGATGAATCCTAGTGTCCCTATTCTGGGCATGTCATAATAGGCAAACATTCAAGAATACTTTAAGTGATATTGTAGAAGAGAACACACTGGAGCAGCTCAGACTTTAAGTGGTTAATTTGTTTTTAAATTGCTCTCCATCTTTTGTATTGATGTGGTACATTTCACCTTCATGACCTGTGCACTTCTTTACTCTCGCCAATGTGAGAGATGTGTGATGTCATAAAACATTTATTCAACGTGTAAACAGGCAGGTTAGGTAAAAGTTTTGGACGACATTGCTCGTCGTTAAACAATTTAGAGCTGCTACAGTATGTCGTGACTAACATTGTAATAGTTTTTGGCCACTTAAGCTAGGTGAAACCTGCCAAATAGACAAACCAGTATGTTCTCTATTATTATCTTGATGTATATTATATTGTTGTTAGCACAGTATTGCAGAACATGCCACACCAAAATCATGTTGCTTGTACTTGTACGAATGAGTGTCAAATAAACACTTCTTAATTCTAACCGCACATACTGTACCTTGTGCTGCTTGTTTCTGAGGTGGTGGCTCTGGAACTGGTTTCTCCACTGGAACACTCGGTTTAGCTTTGGTCTGTGGGCAATAAGTGGGCAATAAGTAATAGTGTAAGGCATTTTGAAAAATTACAATTCATGAATAATACAATTACAATCAGAATGGAGGTGAAACAAGTGGCCAGTAAATGCCCAAATTAAACACCATCCTGATGGATAGAATTTACTACATAGGGCATAACAATGACCATAGGAAAGTCACATCACAGTTAAATATTTGAAAATGAATGTTATTATAATTGATTGATTATATTCTGGTCAGAATTTATATTCAATGAAATATGGTACGTCTTAAAAATGGCACTTTGAGAACTTGAAGCTTGGTACATCATTTTTATCTGTCAACTCCTGTTAAATTTGTGAATTTAATGCATTTAAAAAAATACTTTGAGATGCACAAATATCAGAGAGGAGACTATAGGCATGCGTTATGTGTTGTATTCAGCTTACAGTTTTGGTGGTCTTTCTCGGGATCTCTATTTGGCGAAGACTCTGTGGTGCTTCCGTCATACTGCGATGGCGAGTCAGCATCCCACTCCTGAAACATAAATTTAATAATAATAAAAAAGATAATAGACATGAAAACTATATTAGACCCATCATTACTCTACACTGTTTGCCTGTGATTCTAAGATTTTATTGATGACTTAGGACCAGGCTCCAGGTTATATGCTAATCCCTTATATCTGCGGTGTCCTCTTTTAAAATCAGCCTTAAGAACTTTTCGTTCTCCCAGACCTCTTTGATGGTTAGAATGTGTATGCTATGTGCTAGTTCTTTGTTTGTTCTGCATGTGGGGAGCGTGGGGTCATTAAATGCTGAATCATTTGGATGAGTGGGGTTTTAAATGCTTTCTGTACATGTGTGGACGGTAGGTGCATTACGTTTGCACCTGCATGTGCTATGCAAATAAAACTTACTTGACTAAAATCCTTACTTAGGGCCCTCTTAAGCGAAAAACACAATGCCTACGCAGCTACCATATCCCCCCCCCTTCCTCACCTCCTCTTGCTGGGGGAGCGCTTTCTCAGGTCTTGTAGCCCATCCCCAGCATCTGAGGCTCCCATGATTGAGAGCGAAGGGGAGATGGTGGAAGGAGACAAGCTGTCCTTGTTAAGAGACTCGTCACTGAAGAAGTCCGAAGGCAGTGCAGCCAGTAGGGCATCAGGCAGCTGGCTGCCCAGACTGTTGTAGATGTCAGCCAACAGCCTGGGGATGGTTGTCAAAAACCTGACAGGACATGGACATTATAGTGTTTAGAATATAGTGAGTCAGAATTACTACAATTCTCAACTAGAAAAATGTGCTCCTTGGACCAAAGGTCTCCGCCAGGGCAGGTAGCTTATTGTGGGCCAGCAATGTTTCACGGCAATCGGATGCTGCGTTCATGATTTGAGGCATTTTGTTGAAAACGGGCCACTCCTGCAAACTTTGAAAACCAATCAGGATGGAATATGAAAAATTGGGACAGATCCGTCTTGATTACATGACTATAATACTGAATTGCGTGATGTTTGGACAAGATCTGTACGAGTAATATCAAAAAATGATTTAGCAAAAATTGGCCTGCTGGTGGCACTATAACAGGCCTATGTGAAAATGTTGGGGCAGAGGTTCTGCTCTGGCATCCAGGAAGTGTGTGTGGAGAGTTTCACGCCGATTGGGCCAACGGTGCCGGAGATTAGCTGTGCACAGACGGACGAACACACACACAAGGCCGGACAGACAGGGGTGAAAACATAGTCTCGGCCACACCTTCGGCCTGGTGGAGACAATAAACAGACAGAATTATTTTTATTTTGTCACGAGTCACAATGACAGCCAGATAAAAGTCACTCACCTAGGAAGGAGCTCATCCTGCAGGAACTTGGTGAGACAGACCGGGTCTTTAGTTAGAGAGATCATCCTCAGCATATCAGCCACCTAAGCAGCAAGTTTCATTTATTGTTTTATTTTCATTAGTAACTTACAAATACATTTTAAGGTATCAAAACCCTCAACATAACAATTTCCCTCAATGGGTCCTCAAGCTCTTTATTAGTTTAAGTGGATTTTATTGGAGCACAGTCAAACTGAACGCATTAAGGAAAAACAAAAGGTCATGTCAAATGTGTCAGAAAAGAATCTATTCTGCAATGAAAGGCCTTTTTCTGTTTAAAACTAAAAACATTTGTGTATCCTACCTCCTCCACCATCTCTTCTGTAGCTGATGCATCAATCTGTCCTGGAGAGAGTCTACACAACTCCAACCTCAGCACCGCCTGCAGCTTGCACCTAGGAGACAGAGACAGAGAGACACACACACACACACACACACACACACACACACACACACACACACACACACACACACACACACACACACACACACACACACACACACACACACACACACACACACACACACACACACAAATATGGTGGTCTAATTAACTACGTTAATTAAGAGTTTAATCAGATAATCAACAGATTAATTTATTAGGAAAATAATCGCTACATGTTACAAAAACTCACTCTCTGACTTTGCTTTCAGGATCAGAGGCAGCGCCATAAAACTCCCTGATGGATTTAGTGGACTTAAGAAGATGCTGCTGGACAAACTGAAAGGTCTTTACCTGTAAAGCGCAAGAGAAGAAAACAAATTATACATTATATGGATTGGTGTCGTATACAGAAACATGGATTATTCTGTGGATAATATAATAATTCACTAATTCTTTACTTAGAGGTTATACCTTTCAATGGTAAGTTTTTTTTTTAAAGGTTGTTGTCTGAAAGGTAAATATTTAACTGTTGTTGGGGAGATTATAGAGACAAGACAGTAGGAAAACAAATAGGGAGACAGTGTAGGCGAGTCAGACAACAGGAATGCTGAGAGGGAGACGGTGTAGGAGAGAGACAGTAGGAAAACAGAAAGAGACGGGGTATGACATACAGACAGTAGAAAGGTTGAGAGGGGGACAATGTACGAGGAGACACAGGACAGTACAGTACTGTATGTGCTACTCTGGAGAACAGCTTAACCAATATCAATGCAGTCCACATTCTGTCCCTTAATGTAAAAGCCTGCAGCTTTTCTTAAATATCAAATTAACTGAGATTTTGATACCAGGACTGACCGAATGTAAATGTTATACACACTTTAAGACTGTTGGCTCATAATTTGTACACAAACCAGAGGATTCATCTTCATCTTCCGAGTTGCATTAGATCGGAAAGTTATAAAAACAATTATTTGATCATCAATGAATAAAATTGATTGAATATGTAGTTGGAATAAATATGGCAAGTTATGACAAGACCTTAACGTAATTGTATCTAATATCCATAACTCAGTTGGTCAATTAAAATCTTGACTTTTACATCAGTACCATCTAACTAAATATTTATTTGGAAGAAATAGGGAGTTGTCTCAAGATCTTAAAAAGAAGAAAAGAAAAGGAAAATACAGCAATGATGTTTGTCTCACTGCCTGGTCTGTCTTCGGTGTGATGAAGGATTTGAGAGCAGCCAGAAAGTTGTGGGTTCCAGTGAGGATGCACAAATCTCTCTCAGCTACGGTCTTCTCATAACTGGACTTCAGATGAGCCACCAGCTCGGGCTCACTGCTGAAGACTGATGAGAGGGACAAAAACATGGTTAAATGTCCAAATAATAACCAGTTTTTGTACTATTACTAAGGCTAAGACTATCAACCACTCACTCTGATGGCTGGCTCCTCCATGTTTGGTCTTGTCACCCGAGCATCTCCTCCCTGGCTTGTCGTGGCCTTTGCCCTCTGACCCCTGGTGTTCGGTCTCAGCCTGACCTAGTTCGCGCTGGGCCTTGACATTGAGTCGCGCTACATTCAGCATCTGTAGGGAGCGACTCATCGTCTTCATCTTCTGCTTCACAGGTGTGCGCTGGGCCCCACCTACAGGCAGAATGAGGCAAGTGACGGAAAAGGCAGAAGACATGGGTGACGTCACGCTTAACCACAATAATAAACAACATATCTGTTCAGATCCTTTGACTAGTTGTTTGAGCTGCATGTGAGAGTGCGTCTACCTCGCGTATCGATCAAAAACAACCATTCACACGCCTCTTACCAAAGCTTACAAAAGCTGCAGAGTTTCAACAACGTGAATTAACATAGGAATGACCCTGGCTGGATGCATATCAATGGTCCATCGTGTGACCTGCTAAGTACTGAAGCAGTCTAAAGAAAACGTTTGGATAACAGTGGCTGATGGATTCATTAACTAAATTACAGAGGTGACGTCTGCAAGGTAAATGTATATGACAACACTAAAGTATCCCCATTATGCAAGTAAATAGAATACAATTCGATATATATTGTGATTTTTGATAAATAGGCCTAAATATTAAAGAGGTTATTTCAATCGGCGATCGTACGCGTTCACATGTATGCACGAGCGTGTGTACGCGTGCGTAACGAAACACTTCACTAGTTAAAAAAAGCCACAGTACACCACTTTCCCTAACCGGTTCTGATTTATTACTTACATTGAAAAGCAAAAATGTTATAATAAAAATTCCCTAACCTACTAGTGAGTTGTCAAACTGACAGATTCCTCAATGTTACATTTCTATTTGTTACCAACATAAAATAACCAGAAACATCCTCAATGCAAGTGTATCATATGCCCGAGTTTCCTTGTTTCGTTTTCTTTCAAAGAGCATATTTTTTGGCCACAACAGCTTTGCCTATTGGCACTGGGCGCTTATGTCCTTGGAGGTTTGTAAAGATGTAACTTTTCAAAACAGGCTTGATGGTTACATCAAGCCTATGAATTGAATACCAAGGCCCTCATTGGAAACAAGTCCGCAAGGACTTTTATGAACGGACCTGTTAGACAAAGTATTTTAAATGTAAATGTGTTGTTTTACATTTCTTTTGCCTAATAAAATATTCAATCAATCAATCAATCAAACGTGTAACCAACACGTGTGATGCCATCATTTCACAACGTCAACATTTCATGGAGAAATACATAGAAGACAGGGTCTTTTTTGCCACACTATTATTGATTTCCTCACATTAGATCAATTTAGGTTCAAACTTGGCCAAGCTTCCCTATAATACATTATTATAACTAACATATCCTGCAGTGGTTGGAGGTGGTCTCCCTACTCTTCCATTGAGAAATGTTTACCCTGGTGTCAGGCAGGACACCATGTGGTCAATAAAGTTATTAGAAGCACATGGCGCACTGGATTGGACACTAGATGTGCCGCCCTCTTTATTGTAGTTCGGACACTGTTGTAATTAACTCTCTCCGTCAGGAGAGGAAAACAGACAAAAATATATGGATTGTAGCTTTAACAGACAGAAGTGGTGATCTAGCTTCTCCGTATTTGTTTTTATCTTTTACATTCATATTAGATTAGTTTGTGTTCATTACCTGTGTTACAACAGATATTATCAAAAGAGCATTCTTAGGTGCTGCATTCTTACGATTCTTAGTTCTGTTGTTTCCAGGGCCCTGCGAGGCCTGGTATAGTTCAGCGAGGCTGCTGACTAGCTCCTGCTGCAGTGCAGACAACTCCTCTCCCTGGGTCTCCTCTACTCCTCCTGGCTGCTCTGGAACAGCATTCAACAGTCTAGAGAGCGAGAGACACAGAGACAGACAGACAGACACACAAGAATATTTGTGAATTACTGTTTGTTGCTAAAACTATGTTATCTTGTGATTCCGAAGAAATTAGACATGGCTTTCAAGCTGTTTCTATTTTGTCTGACTAAATGTGTTTCTTTTATAGCAGTTCAATAGACCTTTTTATAGAGCCGAGTATCATATCACTGGACAATTTCTTTCAATACTGGTTGCATGTACCAGTTCTATCAAATTATTGTAAATACGTTTCTAAGTAATGACAAAATAAACTGTTAATATCTATAAGATGTGTACATGCCATCCTAAACTGAACAACTCTAAAATTATGTTTTCAGTGGTAATCAATGCAAAAAATACCGAATTCAATTTGCAGCAAATCATAACAAAAGTAGTATTAATGGCAGTGGTTCTGACAGTTCAATAATGGCAGTGAGAGAGCAGCTGCAGTCATTTTAGGAATAGTGCAGTATACAGCCGTACTTCATTGACTCCATTAGATGGGAGCTGACTCCTGACTGGTCACATTGAGGGAACCAGCTCTCTGTTAGGCTTGTCATCACTGGGCTGGAACAATGTCTAAGCTCCTGTTGAGCCCATTCTGGAACACGGTGCTCCATCGGCTGGACTGAGGAGCAAAAACATCTTAAAGTCACCCTTACTGGTAAATTCTAGTGTTTTTATACCTGCACCCAATGGAGCGGGTGTATTGTGAATGCCCCAGTCTGTTTGTTTAACTGTCACAGCAATAACTCAGTCAGTGTTAAGCCACTGTTGCTCAGGAGTGGGCCTGTCTCAATTATTACATAGTCGCAATCATTTGAGATACAAAATTATTTTGCATAATTGTCATAATCATTTCCATGTTGAAAAATGTTTTCCAAAACAATTGCCGAAATATCAGATCTACAAGCTCATAACCCGTCGCATTAACATTATTTCCTCACCCTCCTCAGTGTTTACATCCTGCTCCATGACCACAGACAGGACACTGCTGACAACATCTGGTAGGTCGGAGAACATATCGGAATCAGCCATATCGGCATCAGCCGTCAGAGGCAAGCTAAGGTGGGCAATGTCAGGTTGGAAGATGGTGAGCAGAGCGTTGAAGGGAGACAGAGGAGAGAGTATGGCCGAGCACAACACACCACTGTCATTCACCTCAGCAAACTGGAAAGAAACGAGAGGGGACAGAAGGGCTTTATTACAGACAGCACAAATGTATGAGAAAAATATGGAAGTTTGTAATCATTATTAGATAACCTAAGAACATGGCTGTGAGTATGATGATACAATATAATTTCCCTCTAAAACAAATGTGGTCCCAAAATGTTGCATTATGATCTTTATGATCAACAAACGAAACCTATGCTCAAGCATATCTGGGATGTGGAATAAACACACAAATTAACCCTAAATGGGTGCTGAGATAAATGTGTTTTTTGATGCGTTTAGCTTTTGTTCTGGTTATTAGATGTTTTTATTTTTATTATTTTATTCTATGCCAGACAATTGAGAAATGGTAGATATTGCTATTAGGGCTGTCGGACGTGCATATCGCGCTGTTCTGTGGCCAGCATCAAATGAGGGAACAAGGCCATGCCATGTTAATTAAAAAATATAGGCAAAACAAAAAGCTCATACAATATTACCAGATAAAATATCTACCCCCCCCCCCCCCCCTCTTTACTACCATCAGATCTGCAGGCAGGTGCATAACTGATGACAATGATGAGAATGGAAACAGGTGTTCCAAGCAAACACTCTCACACAACACAGATACTGACAGGGAGGGACACTTAGACACATAAACACAAAGCACTGCCTGGGGCTGTGACAATTTTTACTTTTTTAGATTATCCATTTTTGCTTGCAACAAGTCCACGCAGTTTCTACAGGAGTTAAATATATGTTTATTAAAACAAAGACAACAGTACATCATGTTGTGTTTTATAGGTAATATTTGGCTAAATTATAGTTTTTAAACTTAAATCCCCCAGTTTATGTGGTGATATTGTTATTGGTGGTGCTGTTTCACTGCCGACTCCGAATGAAAGAATAATAAACACTGGCATCAGCCAATGGTTCTACAGCTCACCATATGCAGATCAAGTGTGGTGAGCAGCTCCATTAGGAGTTGCTGAAAGGCTGTTTGGCCCGGGTCCTTGTTGTTACTGGGACACTGGAGGATCCATGACTCTGAGGAGGTCTTTGTTGGTGATGGGGCTCTCCAACCCTGGAGAACCCCTTTCAGACACACCTCCACGGGCTGAGGGAAGAGCTTCTGCCAGCAAGACACTGGCTCTACAGATACACTGCAGGTCTGGGTAGTATTGCCTGGGTTTTGGGAGAAGGTAATTATAGCATTCATTGTACTTACAGTACTTTATTTATAAAAATGATTAGAGATAGAGTGAGGTAGTATGCTCTACACAGACTCAGCGCATGGGTGTTAGGGTGGGTGGAGAATAGCAGAATATGAATGATGGCAAGACAAGTATATATTTGAGTTACTTTTCATTTTTCAAAAGCAAAACCTGGAATTATGTTTTACTTTTCAACATGAATATAAACAAACGGTCATGTTTTTCTCAATGTGTGTTTGATGATTGCAATAATCCCACAGTGCAGTTGTGGAAAATGTTTATTTTTACTCAACACCTCCGACCTCCCAACCATGCAACCCACCTTGCCCCCAAATCAGAACACCTCCCAGGACAGGAAACGCCAGTCGGTAGAGCCGTTCAGAAGTCAGAAGATATCCAATGCTGGATTCCAGAGGGAAAACCTCTCTCTCGGGGCCTAAATCCTGCACTGTCATCCCAGATGGCGTTCTCTGCGTGCAGGAGAGCTTCAGCAGAGCATCCATAGGAAGCTCTCTGCCTCCCAGTTGCCCCAGTATCTCTGACAGCTTCTGAGAACCAACGTGGTCCTCACACCTCAGCACCTAGTTTAAATCATGTATCAGGGCAATAACATACATCATACAAGAACTATACATTATGTCAGACAGGCAGCATGGACATGCAACATGATTTTTGTTTCCTTGATCATATTTGAATCTATTTCACTGACAATCAGTTAAAGTAGAGCTCAAAGTGTGCAATGAAATAATTCAGTTCCTCTATCATTCCAGTCAGAAACACATACATGCATACATACATACATATATACATATATACATATATACATGTATACACATAAACACACAAAAACAGCCATCACCAATCAATGGATAATTCAGCAAATGCCATTTTCCTACGGTCCTACCGTAAATCTACTTCATAATGGCTTCAGTGTCACTGTCAGCACTAGTAAGTAATAAGTAGCATTGTTAAACCTTTATATTTTAGTTTAAATTAAATATCTGGATGACCAGCATCACAGCCAACATTAGGATTACGACTGATTCTTAAAAGGACCTTGTATCGTTACCTGCAGGTAGGGCCTGCTGTCAACCCAGTGCAGGACCACCCGTCGTTGGACCAACATGTCATGAAGCCCCCTGGACAGAATCTGATCTGACACATCCGTGTGCATCATGTCTTGGACGCTAGTAGTTGATATGTATTCCCCGAGTTGTGCTCTCGAACGAGGACACTCCGACAGAACAAACAACACATTTCTCCCACCATCAGCTGAAGTGTCATCCTCTTGTGAGCTGCTGACTGCTTTCCCGACCGATCGGTTGGACTTCCTCGGTCTTAGGGACAGTTTGGTCGGAGAAGTGATATCAGGTCTGTCCCACTGGAAGTCCAAAAGGGCCTCTTTCAGCGCATTCTGGACCGAGGAGGATGGACTGGGCTGCTGTTTTCGCCGAGCAGTAGTAGAGCATGCCTTGTCCTGCATGTCCCATTTGGCGTCGTATTCCATCTCAAAGTCCTCGAAGGTCTTGTGCCGAAGCTCCTTGAAGTCAGAGCCCCTGGACAGGTTGCCACTGCGGCCAGACCTGGACTGGAAAAACTTGTAGCCCCAGCGCACCTTGTCGAAGCCATACTTGTAACCGAAATGCAGCAGGATCCGCAGAATCCCTCGTTTCAGTGGGTTTGTTGTGGCTGTTTCCGCTCGGATGTGATGATCCCCACCACCGTCCAGATCAATGACAAACACCAAGTTGTGCAGAGCCATAATAATAGTAACAACAGCTCACTGGCCGCTGATCCATTTACAACAGGTAGCAGTTACTACGCTGAATGTAAGATCTGGTAGCATTCATTAGACGTATCTAAAGCCTCGTCTAGATGGACCTGTAAACACACTAGAAAGCTCAGCTGGGTGAAATTAGATTAGACACGTCGTTGTGTTTATTAATAGTTTATAATCTACCAAAGGGTAAAATAATACAGATGTCACCCATCATGTCCGCTGGTTAACTTTACCCAACTTGTCTGAAGTTAAGTTAGCTGTGTTTGCTAACTAGGCTAACGCTAACAACAGTAGAAAGTAACTTTACCAAACTTGTCTGAAGTTAGCTGTTTTTGCTAACTAGGCTAAAGCTAACTACAGTAGAATGAATGCGCCCGCCGTGGCGCTGCTATTTGTTTCAAGCATATCGGTCCAGCACTGACGATACGTAAACATATACGCGCTACTTCGGTTAGGTTATGTCGTTTGTTTGTTACACGGGAGGTTGGGACGTTTTTTAAATTTCTACCATGTTCGCCATTTTCCTTTTTTGCTTCTTGACTCTTCGCGCTCCTCGCACGCGAATCCACCCTTGCTGTCATTGGCTCCATGGTACTGCACGAGCGGCGCTGTCATTGGACCAAAAGGACACAAATGGTTGTTTATGATTTGCCAACGAGTCCTCTACCTTGTGATTGGCCAAATGAAGTGTCATTCATCCTTTTACGACAACGTGAGTGGAGGAGGATCTGATGTGCATTTAAACCAGTGTTGCCTTGTTCGCTTATTTTAAGCGACTTTGGGCTTGTTTTTATGTAGTGGCTTGTAAATGTAAAATGTTTCTAAAGTGTTAGGCCTAGTTGCTTATTTGGGCTTGCTTCCTGGTTGCACGCAATGATTCCCAATGATTCTCAAACATTGACATGTCAAGGAGGACCCCAAATTAATATGTATGTTTCCATGGACCGGGACCCCCATCTGAAAATATTTGTGCCAATCGAGATCCACACAAGATTTGTGTTTTTTTATTTTTTTATTCAAGATTTGTTTTGAAAATAGCAGACCTACAAGCTCAAAACGCGTCGCATCGTGACGCGTTGTGAGCTTGTAGATCTGCTATTTTGAAATAGCTAACGTACATTAGGATTAGTGCTGTGTTGTTGTTTAGTCGCTTCTTTTGGGCATATTTTCATAGACCTGGTTGCTTCTGGCAACACTGATTTAAACCTCAAGCAATGGCATCAGAAATCATCATGGTCAGGGATTATGTACAGCCTAATAGAAACAAGCCATAGTGCTTTCTTGGGTTTAAAATCCTCTTAACATACCTTGTATTAATACATAAATAAATAAATACATTTCTACAGCAGCAGATGGGGGTAGAGAGCTGAGAGAGAAAGACCCATTGAATTGAAAATTGAGAGAGAGCACGTTTGTGTTTTTGGTTACTGTCTTTACCTAACACTATGGTCTGTACTGTACACATCACATTGGTTTGTTTTGACAGCATGTGACCAAGGTTTTTTCCACACAATGTATTATTAACAGACATAGCTAAATCAGCACAATGCAGCTGAAGTGCAATGATGCAACAATAACAGTCTTTGACTTTAACTGAATTTTAAGCAAAACATTCAGCCAAAGTCTCCACAGTGCACTTCTAGTTGACTGCTGTTTTGGCTTTGTGTGATACAAACCCCAGAGGGGACCCAGCTCAAGTGTTGAGAGTTTATACGAGTTCAGTCTGTTCGAAGAAAACCGGGTTAGACAGAGCACATGGTATCAAATCCCCCTCGATGAGAGCTTTGTAGATAGGTCATTTACGGTGAAGAGTTTTGGTAGAGGGAAATGGAGGGCGGCCAGTCAACGTATGTAAGTTTAGTTTAAGTGGTTAAAAATAAAAAAAAGTCAAACTTATTTGTCTGCCTCATTTCTAACACTTCTGTTAGACTCTTATACACTTTGGGACTCAGCAATATTTGTTACAGACAGTGGCACATCTGTGTGGTGGTTCTTCTCATCCATTTCGGATGCTGTCAATGCCCTTGCACTCCCTGCAAGCCATGGTTCACATGACGCTCGTCTGTCACAAGCGTCATGGAACCGGTTGTTCCTGGTTTTCGATTTTTGAGTGGTGCCAGCCACTCCTACACTTGATCGTGTCGTGTGTGTGTGTCTGTCCGTCTGTCGTATGTTTGAGCACAGCCTCAACAGCTGCAGCTGATTGCAACACAAGGATGCAACCAGTTACACTAATTCAAAGGCACCATGCACTCTCTTCACACTGGGTGTGATTTTTCTCTCACATGTACATAAACGTTCAGACTTCAAATATAAAGTGCTGACCCCCATGCCACGGATGTAAAAAGTTGAGCCGGCTAAGGTCTAAGTACCTGTATGAGTACAATACACCTCCCAACCAGTAGTGTCGCATAATTGATTGAAAGCGTCGGAGAAAATTCGAAGAAAATGGCCGGCAATCGGATTAAAAATCTTTTTATTGAACAATACGGAATATACAGGTACTTAGACCTTTGCCGGCTCAACTTGTTACATCCGTGGCATGGGGGTCAGCACTTTATATTTGAAATCTGAACGTTTATGTACATGTGAGAGTTGTAAATGTCAAAAAATCAAAAAACAGGAGCAACCGGTTCCATGACTTGTGACATGACATGTCATGTTTCAGGGCTACACTCCCTCCCTACTATTGGTTATTTATTGTAATCTTGGTCATATGTTTATTCAGAGCTGGGGATCTCAAAGTTTTGGTGACTGACGGCCAAGGGACACACGAGAAAAAAAAGTTGTTAGACGATCATGTCTCAGAATTTAACCTTCGCTTGATGTCTTGCAACCCCCAGCTTCAGCTTGATCAATTCTCTGTCACTTAATACTGTCAGGTTAAAAAAAATGCACATGGCAAAACAGCCTGAGATCTTGTACTGTCGCTATAAATTCAGCAGGTCATCTCTTCTGATCTGAGGTTGTGCAACAGGTGCTTGTTGCAGCTCCTCCCCGCGGGGGGGAAGAGGCTCACGATCTGGGGAAAGCTGCTCCCCTCCACACACGCGAGTTGGGATTTAAAGTGTGTGTTACATAGGCTACTCACTGGATTTCATTTGACAACATTTAAAAAAAAACACTGAGCAGTCCAGCCTCTTTCAAATTGTTCCAGTTTTTCTTGCATTTTCTTTCTCCTGATTTAAAGGGACATTACACTAATTAAAACGGACTGTAATTTATTTTTTATTTGCCTGCTAGCATGGACTTAGAGAAACCCCCTGATCTAGATGAAGGCATCTGCTTAAGTATTAATGCAAAATACTGTACAGTATCAGATTTATGAATGTAATGCAATGTTTGTTGCATGCCAAAGGCAATACTTGTCTTTCATGAATAAACATTCCAAACAAAATTGAGCCTGACTCAGAAATATTTGCAAATATTTATTATAGTCCATATGACAAACAAAATACTTACATTATAACATATATTATGTAGAATCATGTAAAACAAAGTATAAAGGCTATTTATGTTCTCGTTCTATCTACAGTAGAAATTTACACAAATGAAAGAGAATAAATACCATGACATCAGAAAAGGCATTTTGTTTTTGTGTTTTTAGAAAGATACATAGAGTGCAGCTCACTTGAAGCCAAAAAGAATGACTTTGTTAAGTTACTCTACTTCAAATGACAGCCAGGTCACATTGAATCAATCAGCACATGTATCAGTACTTAGTCCTGTTGAAATATTTACAGTTTGGTAAGTATGTCATAATAGTTACATTTATATACAGTAACAGTCCTTTATATCACAACTGGTCACTTACTTAAAAAAAAGAAAAACATTTTATAAGCAAAAATACATATACAACTTTAGCATGGAAAAATATTCAGCTTTCATCTTTCAAGTTTCTCTTCCCTCTTAAAAATCATTCAAGAGTAGAAAAAAGGAATATAAAGGAATATTTTTATATAGCAAATCTAAAGAAAGAGAAATAGCGTTTCGACACAGTGTTACCATTAAAAACGAACACGTCTATTCCACTGTATCCTTATATAACCAGCCAGTTTTAACAATACTGGTAAGAATAAGAAAATATGCACAGAGTGCATGTTTTGGTAATATACGTATGTGGATATGTTAGTACATACTACGCTGTATAAACATCTTTGTCACTGACAGTGGCAGCTACACACAGACTGACAAACAGTCTAGTTCGAATCCATTTGGCCTCCATTTGACACAGTCTTTGGGCAAAACCCCAAAATGGGCAAGGCTTCTATCATGCTGCATTCATGTCATAAAGAAAAGATGGCTGTTACATACTTAATGCTAGAAAAATAGCATTCCTTTCAGCTCTCAATTTGGATGTTGTGCAACAATTTCTGCAGTCAAACCTTAATCAAAACCCACTTTTTCTCAGATAACTGCCTTTTTCTCAGCTAATGTGCCATAGACCTTCCAAATAACATTTCCCAACTTTATCACTTCCAAAGCAAGCAAAATGTCACTTCTACCATAGATTCCCAAATGATGAGAACACAGCAGCATGATATCCAGAGGAGGGAAGAAGGAGATGTAGAGGAGAGGGGTTAGGTGGGACTGAAGCGGGGCGTGTCCATACTTTTCCCCCACCCACTTTCACTGGGTGGAGTCAGAGTCGCTGGAGTCCAGGCTGGCTTGCGGCGTGGGCGGTGTGCTGTGGTGACGGCTGGTAGTAGCGGTGGCGGCCAACGGGCAGCTATGGTGAAGTGTTTGTGTGCTCCTCCTCAGGTTCTCCATTGACTGCAGGAATGAGCGCCTGGCCCTCTCCTCCTCCAGGGGAGAGGAGCCCTCCTCCTCCTCCGCCACTTCGGCGATCTCAGCGAATGTGACTGGCTGGGTTTTGAAACGGGCGTCACGGGGTCGCCGCGAGCGGCTCTTTCCCCGGGCGGCAGGACCCTTGGGCACTGGAAGCTGCTGAGGGAACTCCTCCATGGTGGAGGCCATTAGGTGGGCAGGGAGGACGTGGAAACCCTGGTGGTGCAGGTCCATGGGCATCGGGCGCACGGCAGCCATGGCTGGACCGGGCAGGATGTGGGCAGACTGGATAGAGCCCTTAACCTGGATTTGGAGATAAAATGTGTTGTTGTAAACTCTTTTTAACCACATGAACCCTATTCTGGGGTAAACATTCGGCGAAAATGGCAGATCTACAAGCTCACAATGTGTCGCAATGCGACACAATGTGATCAGCTATTTTGTAGATCTTGAACAGTAGATCAACTATTTTGTAGCTTGTAGATTGGCTATTTTCTGCACACAGATTTGGTGTAGAGGGAAAAAAATAACTAGTCAACGAAGTATACATGTATAGTGGTTACTTTCTTACTTGATAATACAATTTTGTCATTCTTGTTCAAACCTAATGTGGAGCCAGTTGTGAATAAAGACAAAATCCCCACTTTGCAAGTACCACAGCTTTTCTTACTTGAACTCCTGCTGTCTCTGTGTTTCGCTGTCTCTCTCCCTCTGGCCCTCTCTGATCGCTCGTCTTATTCAAATAGTGGTCCGTATTATCAGGAAAGACAAAAAAGCCAAAGTCTTCTCAAATGTGAAATCCGAAAAACTCCTCAAAGCTCCGATGTCCAGGCAAAAGGTCCCCTGCCTTTCCCAACAAAAAGAGGTCACTGTTGAGGTACTGTTCTCCTCTCCTTGCACTTCTTGTCAAAATAAAACCTGTGGCTGCGTTTCAGCTTTAACTCATTGGCACTCTGTCAATCTTTTAGCCTTCTGTCTCTCTCTCTCCGGTTGCTGTCTGTAAGAGCTACTGCCGGTGACAGCTTGCTTATGTCTTATATAGCAGCTCTCTACCCACTCAGCTTCAGTGTCCTCCCTCCCCTCTCTTGGTTCACTCCTTCACCCCCGTTTCCGCACAGGCTCCCCCCCTTACCTCCTACCTCCTCACTTCTCCTCTCCCCACTTCCTCTCCCTGTCACAACTCCAGCTCCAATAACAGTCAGTGACAAGAGTCATCCAGCTGAAATAAACACACAAGAGGGAGGGAGGGAAAGAGAGAGAGAGAGAGAGAGAGATGAAGAAGACTGATTTTGAGGCACAGAAGGGGAGTATGCAGTGGAAAAGAGAAAGGGAGCAGGAAGCAGAGTGAAATAAAAGGAGAACTTTAAATGCAGAGAAACGTTAGCAGAAAGAATCCAAGTATTCCCCTCATGCCACCTGCTATGTTTAAGTACTAAACTTGCACTTGACCTTATCTAACCTTGACATTGCTTTGACCGATTAAAACAAGACCGGGTGGCTTACATGTGCACTCTGTAACTTACTACAGTAGGTGTACAGTTTGTGAATGATGTTCCATACAGCTACATATTTGGGCAAGATTGATTGGTGGTTCAGTGGAAATGTGAAAAATTGCCACGCATCATTTTCTACTGTTTATGCTGAAAACATCAGCTAAATGCTTAAAATGTAACTGCAAACTGATAGATAGTTTATTAGCCTATCAAATGTATTTAATTATATTTACAAGCCATGTTTTGAAACGGACTTTAGTGAATTGAGTTGAGTGGGAATTCGGTCAGACCAGAGGTTGTCCAGAACCTAAAATCCACGATTGCCTGTATCGGTCTGTCTGTCTGCCTGCGTGTGTCTGTGTCCACAGGTATTGGCTTCCCGGATCTTCCTTCTTATCCGTGATTGGCTTCACGGATCAGCTAAGCTTACCAATTGTAGTTATATGATTTCTTTATACACATACAGTATATGGAGATCTCTGAGCTGGCATCATAAACTAGCCTCTGAGTACTATGATAATAGGTACGGCTCTGGATGGCATGCATTCCAACCATGAGTCGTTCCCGAATTACATCGGTCCATAGTATGGACAAATGCTCTTCTAGACAGCTTTCCCCAATAAAAAGTAATAGTTTGATCCAAATTGGGTTAAAACTGACAGTCCTCAGTTTGTTAGTTTTATTTGACAATTTTAAAACAAGGAGACATGCACACATATGAGCATGATTCAAGGATGAACACAATAAAGACAGAAGTATTTCCATTGTGGTCTTCTGTACATTTGTCAATTGGTTGTGTGTGTGCGTGTGCGTGTGCGTGTGCGTGTGCGTGTGCGTGCGCGTGTGAGTGTGGAGGTGTAGGCATCGCCAACTCAACCAGTCAAATGTTTTAATACAGAAGAGAGCGTAGAAGAAGAGGAAGAAGAACAAGAAGAAGAGGAAGAAGGCGAAGAAGAAGAATAGGAAGAACAAGAAGAAGAAGAGGAACAAGGAGGAGGAGGAGCGGTAATAAAGGGAGCAATTAGTAAGGGAGAAATTAGTTCAGCCAAGTCTCTCAAAAACATCACTGGTATTGCATCCAATGTTAGCCTGAGGCCTTGAAGCAGCTCAGCTATCATTTTAGCAACCATGGCTTCTTCTACACTTTCAAAGGGAAATGTATTATGATGGAACCACTTGGTGTAAAGGCTCTTTGTCCTTTCCTGTATGAACCAGTGCAACCCTACTTGCAACTGAAGTAATTTGTTTTGTTGACCTCAACTGTTCCCTACCTATTCTTTTGAGTGTTTTCCACAGTTCCCTTGGGGTCAGTTTTGTTCTCTAACGTTATTAGTAAAGTATACAGTACGTCATAGATGACTAACATCATATACTGGTACATGAAGTCCGAGATTCACATGGGAAATCAGGGTATTGTTAGACCTTGTCTTGTCTTGTTTGTTTTATTTTGTTATTTCACCAAAAATACTTAGACTGTACTTAGTTGACCATAATCCCAAGGGTTCTATACTAGGGCCCTTCCAGTTTTCACTCCGCTAAATATTTTCTCAGAAAATAGCCGATCTATAAGCTCACAACGCATCGTGTTACTACTGGTTGTGAGCTTGTAGATTTTCTATTTCAGAACAGGGATGATAGGGTTCAAGTGGTTAATTAGTGGGCTCATTCACTGGAGAGCCCAGCTATGTTCTTCTCACTATTCATATAATATGTCTTTTTCTCCTAAAACCTTAGCACGTTCTAGCTCCAACATACAGTACTTTCACTCAGAAGATTTGTTCAAATATTAAAATGTTTATCTTCATCTGGAATAGCAAGGCCTTTTTTGAAAACTATTTTACCACCATTACTTTACATTACTACTAAAACTGAGATTTTAGTCTGACAAGTATGAGTAAGAGTGCAGGAATGGATGATGTCATACTTTATTTAGAGCATGGGCACCCCAATTTGTTATTGGGATGCTCTTCCGAAGCCTCGGCCCTCTCATTCTCCCAAAGAATGTCTTTCTTGGTCCAGTCTCCTCTTCCATCCATTCTCTCCAGTTGCGGTCCAGCTGGTATTTGAGGGTCTTTAACCTGTCCCTTCAACATATCATGTTTCTGCCTGACCACTTCCACGGTCTGCTCCATGCAGCCTCTGGTTCCACAGACCTTCTGTCAGGTTTATCTGCTGTATTGTCATCAATGCTGCCACAATGTTGAGGAACCCAAAAAAAACTTGAATCTTCATCTTTCTCCACATCCATGATCTGCTGTGTAGAGCGGAGCTTTTGATCTGTCAAGTTCCAAGCTCTGCTTCGCCGCCTCCTCAGCCTCTGCCAAGGGTTCAGGGCGTAGCAGTTGCCTTATCAGTCGATCTCCAGAAGTGGAAAAACCTTT
Organism: Gymnoscopelus microlampas; assembly: GCF_963454915.1. Lineage (NCBI taxonomy): Eukaryota > Metazoa > Chordata > Actinopteri > Myctophiformes > Myctophidae > Gymnoscopelus > Gymnoscopelus microlampas. The sequence continues at coordinate 23,367,609 of NC_139943.1, forward strand.
TCCAACGACTCTTCCTTTCTATGTGTTTGATTTTGGCCTTCTCCTTCAAAATCATTCTGTGTTTGGCAGAAATAAATACTTTCTTGGTATGTTTGTTGTCGAGTTTGGCATTCTCTTCCAAAACCTCCCCGTGATTGGCAGAAAGAAATACTTTCTTGGTAGGTTTGTTGGCGAGTTTGGCATTCTCTTCCAAAACCTCCCCGTGATTGGCAGAAAGAAATACTTTCTTGGTAGGTTTGTTGGCGAGTTTGGCATTCTCCTCTTCCAAAACCTCCCTGTGATTGGCAGAAAGAATTACTTTCTTGGTAGGTTTGTTAATGAGTTTGACATTCTCCTCTTCCAAAACCTTCCTCTGATTGGCAGAAAGAATTACTTTCTTGGTAGGTTTGTTAGTAAGTTTGGCATTCTCCTCTTCCATAACCTCCCTCTGGTTGGCAGAAAGATTGACTTTGTTGGTGAGTTTGGCATTCTCCTCTTCCAAAACCTCCATCTGATTGGCAGAAATAATTACTTCATTGGTGAGTTTGGCATTCTCCTCTCTTAGAGTGGCATTCTCCGCTCTCAGATTGTTCTTCTCAGCCTCTAGTTGACTCAACAATGGATCTTCTTTGTACAATGATTGCTGAACCTGAGGCTCAGGCTGGTGGCTGACAGGCCACTCTTCCAAGCTATTTGAGCTACTTAGCCAGTCCTCTTCCTGAAACTCTAACTGGTTGAGGTGACGCTCTTTCTTTATCTGGTTGGGGTCAACTGTCAGCTCCTTCACCCTGTTAGCATAGTGTAATGTGTTGCGTGTATCTTCACATGAAATCATACCAGGAGATATGGTTGCAATCATGCACAAACGGGAGTTCTCCTCAATGAAGGAGTCTCTGAGGACCCGAGTGAGCTTGCTGTCTCTGAAGGGAGTATGAGGCTTGTTACGTCCCAGAGCCCTGATGTACTCCTTTAGTGCCAGCAGACTTTTGTTAATCTCGGCTCCCTCCAGGCGAATCCGGCGGTCAGCACTGTATGCGTTAGCTCCTCTTACGCTCCCAGCCAGGTCGATGAGTGAGAACTTCCCGTGCAACTTCCCATTCTTCCGTAGAATGATCTGGAACACAGCGTGGCTCCTAGAAGAGTGTTCGTTGGCCAAAGTCTTAGTTGATATTCTGCATTTGTTTCCCACTTCTATGAGTTTGAGAACATCCTCCATACATTTGACACATTCTTCCTGTAGTCCTACCACCTGAACCTGCTGTTGACCATCCTCCATCACCTTCAGCTTTGCTTTACCATTCAGCAGGTCAAACACATTCCCATTGTAGATTTCAAAGAAGGTTGCATACACTTGTAGTTCTAACTTCATATAGTCAGGTTTCTTCAACATGTGAAATACATCCCGAGCAGTTAATGCGTATAGTCCTTTGGACCAGTCCTGGCTCTCTCCAGAAGAATCTCCACCCATAGTATGTGTTTTTCCACTTCCTGTCTGTCCATATGCAAAGCAGGTAGCCATGCCCCTCTCAAATATCGTCTCCACAAGAGGCCTAGCTGTATACCTGTACACCATCTCATTGGTTGTGGAGTCATCGAAGGCGTAGTCAAAGCGGAAGGTCTGATTCTCCAGGTAGCGGGTCATGTCAAACCTCTGTCTGGGTTTGTTGATTATCACCACGTCTTTACTGGGAATGGTAATAACATCCTGTTGTTTCATTATCAATTCCTTCTTGTTCAGTGGACGCTTCCTCACACAAACAATTATTCTATTTTTTTTAATCAGGTCAGCTTTGGGCAGAGGTTTGAAATCTGGACTAGCTTGAAAATCACACTTACTTACTATGTTCTCTTCTGGGTCACTCTTAGACGTTGTCTGTGCCACACCTGGGGCCATATCTGGGTTTAGAGCAAATATACTTAACAGGTCAACCTCTTTCTCTTTTATGTCTCCGTTCTTCTCAATCCACTCCACTGTGACGCTGTTGCTGTCCTCGTTCAGCGAGATCACAATCGCTTTCTGAATCTTCCAATTTCGCCCATTACTGTGCTTTACTTCCACATAGGTACCAACATCAATCTTACCAAAATGCATTCTACATTAAATATCAAGTGTGTCCTAATTTGTTTGGTAAGTGGATCTTCCATCACAGAGAGAGATATTTGAGATATATCTGAATTCTGCATTGCTGACACATTTATTTATATCCCCAAACTCTCCCAAATTGGTGTGTCACACTGCACGCTGATTGGACAGAGTTAGTTTACAACCTCTAGGGTGCCATGGTATGGTAGCAGAGATCAAACAGACTTGTTTTTATATGGCTTGGCTCTGTAAGAGCCAAATCCTGTCTGTGTGAATCTTGTTTGTCTGGACCCGTCAGCAACACCCCTTGAGCACGCGGGCAATAGGCCAACAAGGTACCTCCATGTGCTTCCATGTTTTCACGTTGTTTGTCGTAATGGAGGGTTCAAATGGGAAAGCAACAGAAAATGAGCTTTGCAAAGATGGCAATATTGTTTCACCATTAACAGCGCTGATGAGATGAATTGAATAAACCATTTCTGCATAAATACTCAATATTGTATGACCTAAAACATCATGACAAGTCCTAAAAGTGGCTAAAGAGAACCCTATTTTAAACAAATAAGATAAAAATATTGTACTTAGTCTATTATTTATGGCAAAAGATGTGACCCACTAGGATTAGCAGTTATTTAAAGGTTAATCTACACGAAGGAATTGTTACCCACAGCTATATAATATCTGAAGGAAGGAGAAAGAAAAACCTGCCCACTCATTTCAATGTAGTTGCTCACCCAGTGCATACGTCCCTACGAACACCTTCCTTCCGGGTATTCGTCAAGCCACTTAATGTCCTTTATGGATCTATGTCATGAACTACCTCCACAAGGTCGAGCCTGTGAATCGGTGAGGTCAAGCTTGCAGTACCATAGTTGTCCACTTGTCAACTTCTGCTTCAAAATCCCCTTCCAATCCTGGGGCCTTGGTATTACCTGTCTTATGACATCAATCATCTATGACATCTATGATGCATGACTCCATATTTGGCCACAGTTTCAGCCCCCCATTGACTTCCATTATGATTTTTTATTTAAAGACAATATAAAACGTGAAAAGAATGTGAGGAGGTATTTCCTTGGCCTACAGGCAGACAAACTCTTGTAGATGGCACCATAGTTGTCTTTGACATAATACAAAAAAATCTGTGATTGTGTTCCTTGACCTACTGTCAGCATGCACAAGACATTTGGCACACACACGCACGCACGCACGCACGCACGCACGCACGCACGCACGCACGCACGCACACACACACACACACACACACACACACACACACACACACACACACACACACACACACACACACACACACACACACACAGTACATACATTACATGGCGCCATAAAACAAAGAAATGTCACTTAGTGCCACGCTGTTAGCTTGCACATCTGCTATTTTTTAACATTTTTGAAAAATCTTGAGAGTGTGAGAACTACAGAAGGCATCTGTAGAATCGGCCGCAGGTCTTAATTTAACAAAAGCCCTTGTGCACACACACACACACACACACACACACACACACACACACACACACACACACACACACACACACACACACACACACACACACACACACAACTGTCGACCAACTAAATCTACAGTAGCCTGTGCAGCCAGACACACATAGTGAGCATGACCTTGTATTAGTTCCTTTAACAGTGTCACATACAGACTGTGGCACAATTATCATATTTGAACTGGGGACCCCAAAAATAATCATATTTGAAATGGGGACCCCACCCTGACAAGCACTTGGAATATAGGAGTTGAGGCATTCAATTTTGTTTGACTCAATATTGTGAAAATAGCCGATCTACAAGCTCACAACGCCTCGCAGCGTGAGACGTTTTTTGCTATTTTCAAAAATGTTGGCTCTTTCTTATATTATTTGACAATTTGGCCAATGTTTGACCAGTTTTTATAGTATAGTTTGTTTATGCAGTAATGGTATTTTTACTTTCTTTCTTTTTTCTTTAGGTATTAAAAAGGTCTTAAAAGTCCTTAAATTGCCACTTCACTGACACCCCCCAACATGACCCCCACAGGCTGAGAACCACTGCTATACTATAGTGAGATGTCAGGCATAAAAGTCAGTGACTCCAACAACCCCCCCCCCCCCCCCCCCCCCACACACACACACACACACACACACACTGCATATAATATGACTATATCGTTGCTGTCCAGTGGAAACCGTGTATGTCTAAAACCGTTACTTGGCAGGAAATGGAAATACTGTGTTAAGTAAAGTCAAATTGTATTATAGCCCAATATCACAAAACAAGCTATAACGAAAACAATAATAAAACAAAGTACTGCAATGCATATACTTACATGCGTACAAATGAGCTGGATGACTGTAATGTAGTGTTCCAACAATGGATTCATTAAGTATTACTTAGTCACAAGCTTCTTTTTTTTTTACACTTTTCACTGGTTACATATTTATAAAACCCACATACTTAATCACTTTCACTTTCAAATAGTATGAAAAATAATGAAAATAGCAGAGGTACAAGCTTACAACACATTATGATGCATGCAACGCATTGTGAGCTTTTAGATATTCCGCTATTTCTGTTTTGTTTGCGCGACGAAGCAGGGCATTCATTTCTGAAAAAAACATAAAAAGCTGAAATATGTAGAATAGATACAGGGTTTCTGCCCGACAGCAACCCTGTATCTATTCTATCTATTCTATTCTATTCTAAGAGGTGTTTTTAAACAGATATAGATATCTATACTTCAATACTTCATATATCAGTGAAGTATTGAAATAAGTTAATTTATGGACCATTTCTCTTACAAAGTGTGCCTGTGTGACATGTGGTTTGACATATTTCTAAAAATAACCTGTTATACACGTATAGGCTACTGTACATTTCACATTCATGTTTCAAAATATCCTACATTTAATCAAAATGTATACCTGTAATAATATTTTGGATCCTATTTTCAAATTATGAAACTGTCTGATGGGAAGATCAGGGCCAGGGGCTTAACCCACGTGACACAAGGAAGACATCCCCTGAATTCCTCTCCTTGTCAGTCATTCTAAAGCCTAATTTATACTGCCGGGGCTCATGTCTCCAAGCTCTGTACTAGACACTATGAGCCATGAGCCATGTCAGCTTGGCTCACACAAGATAAATTACGTCACTGGTTCTCAACATGGGGCCAGGCGGGATTCAAGGGGGTCCCCAGCCAAATGATTGATAGTTAGGAACCTAATGGACCCTATGGGTCCATTAGGTTCATCAGGTTAAACTATAAAGGGTTTAAGTCGTTCCCAAACTTTTTAGCCTCGAGACCCAAAAGAGAAATTTGATGTCTCCCCGGGACCCAAACTAGTGAAAATAGCCAATCTACAAGCTCACAACGTGTCGCTTGTAGTGAGCTTGTAGATCGGCTTGTAGATCTGCTATTTTCACTACTTCTTAAAAGTAATTTCTCTCAAATTTGTGTAATTTATTTGATTTGTTTATTCATGAAATTATTTTGGAAAATGTTTTTAATTTATGAAAAACATAAGATTTTTAGGGCTTTTAAAAAAAGATCTTTTGAAATAATAATGATAAAAAATCAAATAAAGGAAGAATAAAGGGATTTTTACTCGCAACCCATTTGGGAGTGCCAGCCTGTCATGTGTGTCCATTTCAAGACCGTACGTACCATACCTGCTCGTCGTTCTTGATGAGAGCGACTGCTAAATGTCTACGTTGTAACGTAATGTTTAGAATGACCTCATCAAGAAGCTTCCTACACAGTGTGACGGAAAGCTCTAAAATGGCTTCCGTTCAGTCACACATTCCAGGGAGGACCTTGGGACACACGCACACATGCATGCGTGCACACACACACACACACACACACACACACACACACACACACACACACACACACACACACACACACACACACACACACACACACACACACACACACACACACGTAAATATTCCTCTGCTCTATTTCAGTCGTTGTAAGGTGACCCACTACCAGCTGCTTGTCAAGTGACATCACACAACTCACTCGTTCATTTTCACCCATGCATGGTTGTGTGTGTGTGCTTGTTTGCCTGTGAGCATTTGACACGTGAGTCTGTATGCAGTGTGTTGCCACATCTGTCAAGTGCCATGTTTGATATACTGTGTTTGTGTTCATTCAAGCTGGCAGGCCTGTGTTACACCATGTTTTGCTCTGGGAGGTCTGTGGGTCAGATGATTTATCATTGTCCTTGGGAATCCCTTGTTTGTGACACTCAGGAATTATGAATTTGCAACTCATGTACATGCAGTGTTGTTGTGCTATTTTTAAACGTGGGGAGTGTACCAGCCCCTCACTAAACTGTTATAGCTTTAACCACTTAAATCCTATATACTCCCTGTACGTCAAATAGCAAATGTTTGCCTAATTTTGACGAATGCTCGCCTGTTTTCGCTGAATGTTCACCTTTAATAAAAATATATTTACGTAAAAAATATTTAATTGCTTGTAGAGAGCAAATATAAACATGGTGTCATAAATAAATTATATTTACTATATTATAATAATAATAATAATAATAAACCTTACTAGCACCTTTCATGACATGAAATGCAGCTCAAAGTGCTTAACAGAGCAAGAATACAATTACAGAAAAAGTACAACTAATTTAACAATAAAGCAAAAAAAGGAAAGCAAAAGCATAACACATTAAAATAAAAGCAAAAAAGGCAGTGAGTCAGGCAAAACAGTGAGGACATGAATAACAACACTGAGGTGTAAAAATCAACTAAAAGCAAGAGTGAAGAAATATGACATCCATGAGTTCAAGTTGAAATGAGTTCAAGTTCAGCTTTGCACCTGCTATTGGTTGTTCAAAAGGACAACATAAAAGGGCGTTAAGTTTCAACGGTGCATGAATGAAAGTGCACTGAGGTGTAGAATACATGGGATATTATCAAGCAAAGATTACTTATAGGAGTAAATGCACACACATAAATCTAACAACTTTGTAGCACAGTGATGGAAGAAGTACTCACATTTTCTACTTAAGTAAAAGTATCAATACCCTATTGTAGAAATAGTCTGTTACAGGTACAAGTTCGGTATTCAAAATGTACTTGAGTAAAAGTACAAAAGTATTGGCATCAAAATCCCATTTCACAAGTTTTAAAATGTATAAAAATCCTTAGAAAATAGCAGATCTACAAGCTCACAACGCGTCGCAAAGCTACGCATTGTGAGCTTGTAGATCTGCTATTTTCAAATGATATAAGTATATATAGGGCTGAAGTGGTTAATGTATGTTTTGTAATAATAATCAAAATCTACAAAGTAACTAGTAACTAAAGTTTTCAAATAATTGTAGTGGAGTAAAAGTACAATATTTGCCTCTGAGATGTAGTGAAGTACTGTAGAAGTAAAAGTATCGAAATTTGTAAATACTCCAGTAATACTACCTCAAAATTGTATTTAGTTACTTTACACCACTGTGTAGCACACATGTCTGCTTTTCAGCAGAAGGG